>NW_022728550.1:1907918-1917727 GCF_011630105.1 Anneissia japonica | reverse complement strand
TCAAATTTTTAACCTACTGTACCTTTAAAGTAGTTAATTTAATTGTTTAAAAACGTTATGTCTCCATATTTATTTATAGGTGGAAAATAAATTTAGGCATTTTAATAATTATTTTGCAATTTACTGATTTTTATTTTTATTCATAATTATTCTTAATTCACTAATCTTCATCCTGTAATTTGTGTTTATATTGTCGAATGTTATAAAATACAAAAAAATACAAAATTCCTCTTTTTTAAACGTTCAGACTTTAATATCATCAAAGCAGAACAGTTACAGTTGATCTATCTCTACATCGTATTATGATTTAAATAAAGTATCTTTTCGCAAAGATTCCGTCTTTGCGTTAAATATGGTTATAATTACCGAAGCCTCAATGGCCAATTGTGTGGGGTATGGGTGTGGGTGTAGGTGTGTGTGTGTGTGTGTGGGTGTGTGTGTGTATGTGTGTAGGCCTGTGTAGGTACGTGTGTGTTTGTGTGTGTGTGTTTGTGTCATTTTCATGTGTTATAATTGGTCAGGTAAACTATCACTTAGAAGCATGTACTACAAGGTACAATGAACCTCAGACTCGTTCACATTCAAGTTCGTAAAATGTGTTCAACAACAATAAGAATCTCCAAAAGTGCACAGGTTTTATTTCATTTTGATATTAAACATCAATGCCAATTGCCATTACCACATTTCTATTCACTACCGTACTCACAACCACCAACAACCTTATTTGGAATTATAATATAGGCCTAGGCCTAAAAAATGATCATAGTCTTATTTTTAATAGAATTAAAGGGGTAGCGACAAGTGCTGAAATAATCAGTTTTTTAAAGGTTAACAAATTCAGACAGCGTCTTACGACGGTGACCGATGTGATATCGCCGTGAGAATATTAATATTTAATATTCTATATTCTACTACGGGCTACATCGTTTGATGTTTGACGCTGTCTGGGTTGTACTTAACACATTAAACCGTTTATTCATGAAAACATGCTCTTTTATTTGGAAAAAAAGTGTAGGCTACTTTAACTAAATCTACACCCAACACTGCAAGGAGCATAATAATACCATATAATTACAGTAAAATTAGTTACATTTTGGTATTGGTTATGAGTAATTCATTCAGTCACTCTTTGTGCAACAGCTTTAATTAAAGAACAATAAAAAATTGTATACTACCATGCAAACTACGGAGTTATGTATTATACGTAATCAGAAAGTCTAGGGTGATTGAAAATATAATTCCACTTCTATTCCTCAAGCAGTGCACAACCGAGTGAAAAGCTGTAATAGAGGGCCTTCGTTATCTCGTTCGAGAACCAATTTGAACACATAGTAACAGTGTGTTTACACAATGTGTAGTATCGTTCACACTCCTGACTATGTTCGCACTGCTAACGCACTGTGAGATCACACTGTAAAATCTAGGGGTCAATGGGTTAAGCCGGTTTTTCAATAGGCGAATTTATTCGCGCGAATCGAAAGCGTTGGTTCATAGGCATGCGCATTCACATTTCTACCAGGTTTTTAGCGAAGCGAAAAAATGCGCAATCAATCAGAGCTCAGAAAGCGTACCGAAGATTGATTCGCCCGAATAAATTTGCCTTGTGGAAAACCGGCTTCATAATCAATAATCAACACTGAGTGAACACATATAGTCAGTCTCGTCTTATCCCCTCCCTCCACCTCATGATGTGCGTTTAGATCATTTGAAAATATAACATGCTGCATTTTTGGCCGTTAACAAAACTGGTCCATGGCACCCGGCTTTTGGAAAAAATCTGGGTTATAAATCCTGCTGGTTTGTTGAATAGCGATGGGTTCTTAAATTATTTATTGCCACTGAAGCCCATGAGATGAAGTGAGTGATTGTAATGAGTTTCTTGTTTACATTCCAATGGCTATATGTTGCTGGCCAGGACTCTCTTGTTAACTCCAATGGACATTCTTAAAACCAATTAAAGTTAAGTTTATGGAGTTGCTAAGAGCTCCCTCTGGACCATTTGACAGCTCAGTCTCAACTATCAGACAGCTCACTATGGACCATTTCTGCTAACGGGGACTTTCGCCTCATGGCCTCCATAGATGCTATAAACAGGCTCTGAAAACTCTTAAGTATTTTTTTTTTTTTTTTTTTTGGTACCGAACAAAATGAAAATAACAATTAAAATAACAATCAAATATAATACATATTTCATTTTATGCTATTCTAGTCTGTAAGCTAGATTACAGCTCTTAAACTATAGGCCTAAGTTATTTAAAGCACTAAAACCATAACTTCTGATTTACACTTAAAAAGTGCAAATCACAATCTAATAGCAACTTAACCTCTGATTAGCTTAGATAAATTAATCAATCCAACGTGTAAAATGTTTCCCAAACTGTGTACCTGTATATGAATGCTTGACTCATTTTGACTTAGAAAGCCAAACTCATTGAACGTCATCACAAAAAATAACATAATACAGATTCTATTGAATTTGTAATTAAACAACATTATGGCCTTAACACAATAATTTACAAACTATTTTGTAAGTACCGTATTTATTAGAATAAACGTCCAGGGGCGTTTATTGTTGAGAAGGATTTTGAGGGGGAATTTATTCGAGGGGGCATTTATTTGAGGGACGTGTTTATGTATTTTTTGTGTCAACTACAACTCATAATTACCCTCAAAATATGTTATTGCGTGATCATTAAGACTTAACAATACAGTACGTGTGTAATTGTTACCCCTCCACCTCCCACCGGTTCCCCAGGCCCTGAGATAGTTAATCCCAACTAGTTTATAAAAACAATAATACAACATTAATAAAATGTGTTGAGAATTATTTTGTTTCCATTGATTTTTACGATCATTTAGGGGGAGTTTATTCGAGGAAAAAATAAACGAGGGAGGCGTTAATTCCAAATCAAGCTATTCGAGGAGGGAGGCGTTTATTCAAAGCGGGGTGTTTATTTGAATAATATATACGATAATTACACTTAGCACTGTTAGGCATGATATAGCCGTCTAAAGATCATGAGGCCTAACATGACTTTCTAATTTATTATTAATCACCATTTTGAAATTTAATTGTAGTATAGGGACTGCATTTAACAAAATCAATAATCGTGTATAATCTAAAGTTAGAAAACATTGTTTTTGTTTGCGTCTATCCAGCGAAAAATATAGATGAACTCTTAAATGTAACTTGTTTTTTTCAGTTTGACATCTGTAGGACTATTTCAGGAACATGCTCGAGTACTATAACACAGTGGGCAGATCCCCGCCATTAGAAAATTAGTCATCAACGTCTAAGTTTATCTTATTGTTCTAACGTCACTTATATATTTATGTTTGATCGCTTAGCTTCAAAACACATTTCTGTTATATTCATGTATAATAGACTGAATAAAATGAATTGAATTGAATAATGCCACTGTAATTCGCACAATATAACTACATTATCATAAAACATAAGAATAGCAAACATCAGAGAAATGCTTTCTATATATAACAATGCACAATATAACACATATTGAACTATCACTAACGTAAGTGAAACCCACCCACTCTCTATTAGTAGTGGTGTGCGTGTCCCTTATATACAAACAAATCAACTTCTCTTTTTACACTTAACAGTCAGGATTTGTCTCAACGATGCAGATGATAGTACCTGTGATAACACCTCCATTAGTATCAAAATTAAGATAAATATAAGATTTTAAAAAAAAACGCATGGTCCCAATCGGGATTCAAGTCTAAAACTCTCCGATTGTCAATTGAGGACAAGAACATGAGATAATATTTCCATTAAGACCCGAGGTTTATTTTCTAAAGGGTTTTTGCGTGATATGCAATGAATATTAGGTGGATTTTGCAACCTTACGAACATGAATACGAATATGCCTACATTTTGGTCCTTCGCATGCCTAAAACATTATTGGTAAATACATACAACGAACTGAATATGATCGTTGAATTATGTAAAAGGCATCCAAGCTGTCTCATGTCGTCACAGATAGCTACAGTGAAAGATAGATTGACTAAATAATTATTTGATGACGTAACTTTCTGACGTACGTTTCCCTGTATCACTATTAAAGTAGTATGGAGAAACACCACGACTAGAAAGAGCTGCTTTTTTATTATCTGAAAAGGGTAGACCTACAATTTTTCTCAAATTAATAAGTACCATCATCTTGACAATGAATAATATCAACACTTCTTGACTTATCATATTTCCCAAAAGGACGGGAGGCTATACCACAATTCGCTCCCCACCCCTCGCTCACCCCTGGCGTCATCGTCATTATTGTTATTGTTATTGTTATTTTTATTGCTTTTATTACTTTTCTAATTATTATTAGACCTATTATTATGGGCTATTAACGTGACAGCACAAAAGGTAATGTTTCTGTTCTATTTTGTTTTCTTTAGTTTTTCTTCTTCTTTTTCTTCTTCTACTTCTTCTCTGTTTTTGTATAGGTTTTTCTACCCTACACCCATGAAATTTTTAACTGTACCTGTACTGTTAAAAGTCCTTGCTTCACTTTTTTCATTTTACGTACCCCTATCATCGATTACAAACTAGCAAAGCAAATGAAAATAAAGCAAAGACGATGATACAAAGAAGTGCCAAGCAAAAACTGACTTCAATTTACAAATAAACTGGTAAGTAAACATAAAGCGACTAATGATTAGTGGTGACATTTTACTACCATATAATCATGTGTATACGTGCCACTATTTAGAACCTACATCGTTTAAAAATGTATAATCATAGCTAATATTTTCTCAAATATTTAAGGAATTACATCGAACCTACATTTTGCTAATTGATATTATTATTTTCGAGTTAATGGCTGTACGTTTTAAACACGTCTTGATAATTTATTTAGTATCTTTGTTTTTATTATAGATTATACGTTTTAATCATGGCTTCCTTTGCTGATTCCCAGCTGATTTTCTTCCATTCATTTGGAATATCTGCTTTCTTTACACCATAGTAATCAGCAAGTATCTTATTGTAGTTTACCATAAACCACTTCCAGTACAACTGAGACTCAATTTCAACTGGCTGAATCTTCCATGCGTTGTAGAATTTATTAACAGTTTGGTATTTTTTAAAAGGGTGATGTTTACCTAAAGTGTCTTCATTTCTGAATGTATCATCTGACATGATACTTGATGTGCATACGCTCGTAACGAGTTGTTTAGTGTCTTCTAAATAATACCCAAACACTCCTTGTGGTCGATGGTACTCTGTACGATGGTCGTCATATCTGTCACCAGCTTGAAGGTCACATGGTGCTTTGCAAAATGGGCACAATTCCCTGCAACCAAGAAGGTCTTTTTCAAAAAACTGTTGACATTCTGAGAGAATGACAAGTAAAATGTTGTGCCCATTATAGGCTTTCGTGAGTTCTTCCTTAGATTTCCTTAACCCAGTTAGTAACATCCTTTTAAGATCTTCTAATTTAAGGCTACAATCTTCGTTAAAATATCTTAATTCCTTTTCAACATCCAAATTATTACCGATATTGCTGAGTAATTTAGGCCACAATTTGCTAATCTTGCATTTTTTTTTAGAAGGTGTACATGTTGCACTTATTGCTCTTTCTGCTTCTGCAAAAAGGTAGTCTAATTTCTCACAATATATTTCTTGCAAAATCGGGATATTTTCTTCTCTTATTTCGTGTAAACACAGGTGTTGTATACGTTCTTCAATATATGTTCTCATATATTGGTGAGGTTTTGATAAATACTTTCGATAACAGTTGAAATCACGTCTCTCTGCCAAGTCAATCAACATCTGCGCATGGAATGACATCTTATTGGCAAATGATTGAGTATTATTGCGCAAATAATTGATCACTGCGGTTTCACATTGATTTGGAAGGGATGAAGTAATAGCAATTTCCAATGCTCGAGATATTGTGGATGCTGCTTTGGTGCTTATTTCTGCCGTCGTACATTCATCTCTAAACATTTGCCACAGCCTGTCTTTTTGAGTCTCAATGTATGATCTCAGATCATTCTCCTGAAAGTACTTTTCTTTCAACCTTTTTAACTCTGGTACAACTGACAAGAGAATACGTGTGGTTACCCGAAATCTTCCTCTGTCTTTGAAAGTAACTTCGTCTAATTCCGATAGTTGCATGGTTATGAAATCAACAACAGAATTTCCAATGTCATAAGTATAGTTTTTACCATCATGAGAGAAATTTGATATTTCTTGCAATACCTTTGATCGTAACCTCTCTATGAGTGACTTTGCCTTATCGATGCATGCTGATTTGCTAACTGCACGACCAGAATTGTATTTGGTTGTTTCTCCTTTCCATGAATCAAAGTTCAAATCATCTTCAGTTACCAATATTTGACATGTAACTGACCTACTAGATATATGTGATTCACTGGAAATCATATGGTTTAGCTCTTTTTCGAAACGCAAGTAGGATGATTGAATTATTTGTTTTAGAGAAAAGACTATATCAATGTCCTCCAATTTAAAAGGTGATTTAACATCAACCCATCTTTTCCATTCATCATCAAACTTCCTTTTCAGATCTGTGTTTGAAAATTTCCCATCACTAAATATGTGAGTCGCAAGGTCCTTAGCCTTTTGTACAATGTCTTTCTCATAATGTTTTATAATTGAAACAATTTCATTTCTTCTAATTATTGTGGTTCTTAGTAACACAAATTCATCAGTCATTTCTTTTCGGATGTCTTCACATAGCTTAGTCATTTTTATTTTCGTACGACCCTTCCATTGACACGCCTTTTTTTCTTTAAGAAAGTACTCATTCATGCATTTTTTAAATGTTTCGACTTCTTTTTGTAAGTTAGCTAGCTGATCGTTAAGTATTATTTGACCAGTTTCTTCTATCTCATTAGCTGCAAGTTTCTTGCATTCCACTTTAAGTTGGTTCATGTAGATCATTGCACTTACTCTTAATTTACGAGAATTCTCCAAAAGTTTGGATTCTAAAGCATTAAACGCCCGAATGTCAATTGTATTCCTGAAACTGAATACAAAATCTTCACAGCGTATTGCTTTCCAGAGATCTGATATCCTACATTTGACGTCTTCAATTGGTTTAGCTTGGGAATTTTGCATAATTGTTATGATTTGTTTCCTAACCTTAAGAATGCATTCACTGTAACTTGGGTTAGGAGGAGCCATTGGAGGATCTCCTTGTAAAAGACTAGAGATGAACATTGTATGTTTGTCTTCTTGGAATTGAATTACGTCATTAAACGTTTGGAATCTTCCTTTGACATTTTGTTCTTCTGCAGCACATTTTGTGATCTCATCTAACATTCTCTTTATCTTTCTTTTTTGAGTCGTAAACATCTCGGGTGCTGCAAACTCGATGATATTTTGATGTACAAATATACAACTTGGTTTGATATTTACTTGTGTCATTTTTATGAATGCATATACAACGATCTGGAGAATGTCTTGTATTTCGGTTGTATTTTCCCCCATGATATTTATGATTGCAGCATCAGCTAAACCAATCACAAGAGTTGCCAGTTTGTTGTCGCGGTTGCTATGTTCAATGTTTGTTAATTCCGGAGCACGTAAACCTTCTGAGTCAACCACCAGAATGTAGTCACATTTAGGTTTTTCTTGTAAAGACTTTTTCACTGGTACCAATTGTGCAAATACACCTTTAGTACAACTTCCAGCACATTGCAAACCAAACATTGCGTTGAGCATGGTTGACTTTCCGCTACTTTGAATGCCAACAACTGACAACACAAACATACGTTTATCACCAATTATTTCTTTTAAGGAAGTCAAGACAGCTTCCACCCAAGTGAGTGGAACATCAGACGCGTCACTATTCATTAATTGCAGAGGATATCCATTAAGTAAAAGTTCCGCTGCCACAACTGGAAACTGCTGAGTTGAATCATCCAATATTCTAAAATATGATCTCATTTCATACATTTGTCCGATCTCTGTTGTGAAGTTATCCAGGCTTAATGAAAAATGGTTGATTTTACTTTCGAGATTATCAAGCTCATTTCTCCTCAATTTTAAATCTTGTGATTCTCTGTTTGATCTGTCTCTCAGATCTTCACACAAGCTTGTCCATTTCTCGTTGTATTCCTTACGCTTTTTCTGCAGTTCGTTAATGCTCTCTCTGACTCCTATTGTCTTAACGTAATTAAAGAAATATTTCCTCTCTGGCACTGGTAACTTGTAAGAACTGCTGAATTGATCAAGTAATTCTGGATATTCGTCCCAGATTTTTTTTTGCCCTTCTCGCAACGACATTATATCTGATTGTAACTTGTCTGAGTATTCTTCTGATTTCATGTCTCCCTCCCGTCTCCTTTGATATTTTTCTTTTTCCATCGCACCTATTTTTATTGAAATTTCTTGCAAAGGTAGACGTTTTCCTTTCCAAAAAGTTTTTAAATTATTGAACATTTTGTTTGCTCTATCTTTTGCATCCACACACTCCTGCTTGTTTTCGTCAATTACAAAACACATTCTTTTTGCAACGTCAATGCACATTTCAATGCTCGTATTGGGTACAATGTTATGACGTTCCTCTTTACAAATGCCATTAAGTAATACTCTAATTTCCCTACAAATTTGAAAGTCATTTTTGTTTTGAGAACCAATGAACCTCACTTCCTTATTTGTTATCGTCAAATATTGTTGCTGCAATGGACTAACTGCTTCTTTTAATTTTTCCCCAGGTTTTCCGTCAGCTACAAGGATAAAATGGCCATTTTGCTTGTACAGTTTTTCAAGTAATATAATATCTTCTTCTTTTATTTCATTAGAAGATACGAATGCAATGGTTGCAAGGGATATTTTGGATAAGAAATCTGTTTGTCCACTAAGATGAGATGCATTGCCTCTCAAATTTAAAAACGTGAGCGCCTCAGGAAAAACATCTTGATTCTTTCCATTTGGAAGGTACCATGTAATCTCCAGTAAACCATCAGAAAAGCTTCTTTCCAAAGTACCACCATCACATTCAGTGTTGAAGAAAATATTATGTTTTAGATCACTAATAATATGGTTAAGTATTTTGGATTTTGATATCTTAGGTCTTCCTAAGCGAATAACAGACATAATCGGCAAACGACACATAGAAATTAATCCATCGCAGGATCCTGAACTTGTTTTCCATTGCTTTCTCAGCGAACTCATCGCCCATATAAGTACTTCAATTCCATGTGAGTTGGTGTCAATACATGGCAAAAACAATGGAATAGCCAGTTGACAGATGGACATTTTTTCTATTAAAACTTGTCTCAAGAAATCGTCGCAGCACCAAAAAAGAGCTACCAGTGCGTCAGAGGGACTTATTTGATTTCTGTCATCATCATAACTTGCTTCATGACATTCATCAAACGAAAACGAGAGTCCCAGTTTCTCAAATGATAAACCTTGGCTTACATCAAAACACCTACCTTCATAGTTACACAACAGCAGATTTCGTAAAATAAACCAAGGAATATCGCCAGCATTCTTGGGACCATCAGTTGCAATGTCATCCGAAACTTCAAGTGCTTTCTCACGAGTTAGTTTTTTAGGATAAACGTCTTTTAGCCCTAGTTGTTCAATGATACGAGGGAATTGTGGTACTGCAGCCATTTTGCTTGCTATCGCATTTTCTAGTAATCCTCCGGATCTGTTAGTTCATTTCCAACTAATAAAAAAGAATAATTATATATAATATATTATATATTATATAGTATAGTATAGTATATCAAAATAAATTAATACTAATGATGGTAATCATATTAGAATTATAATATTATTAACAATTATTATGTATATATATAATTTA
>NW_022728550.1:1904087-1907553 GCF_011630105.1 Anneissia japonica | reverse complement strand
AGTAATAATAATAATAATAATAATAATAATAATAATGATGATGATGACGATGATGAAGATGATGATGATGATGGCAATGATGATGATGATGATGATGATAATAACAATAATGATAATAATGATAATGACGACGACGACGATGATGATGATGATGATGATGATGATTGTGATGATGAGGAAAATGGTGTTTATGCTAATAGATAATAGATAATATTAATAATAATAAAAATTGTGCTGAAGGCGAAAAGAAGGAAAGTTGTGATTTTTCCACCATAATTATTATTTTAGTTGAAGCTAAGTATATTTGGGCCCAAGTTGTCTTGGATATTAAGTAGATTTCTATGGTTGCCAAAAATCCTTGATAAAAGACCATGAGAAATTTGTTGGTGCTTCATGTTGACTATAATATGGTGATTTGACAATGAGGATAAATTTTACTATTTAAAAGCGTCATCTAGAGGTACTATTTCCTCATTTTTTCTCACCTTAGCCCCAACCATGGTGGGCTAAGGTGGTAGTAAAGTACATACATCAAAGACAATGTTTTAAGCTTTATTTTATATGGTACATCACACATATTATTAAGATCTCTATGGTTGCCGAAAAACTGTGGTAAAAAAATCATGAAAAATTTGTTGGCGCTTTTTTTTTTTGACTATTATAATGGTGATATGATGATGATGAATTTTGCTAAAAGTGTTATTTCTGGCCATTTAGAGGTACTATTTTCTCAAATTTTTGCAACTCAGTCCCAACCATGGTGGGTCTGAGGTGAGTGAGGACTCATGAAATGTCTCCCTATCCCACAACTTTCAAAGCAGACCTGAGCCCTTCCCTGGGTATGACATTAAACTCTATCGAGTCAGCACATGACTCGGAGTATCTATGTCTTAGTAACTGCTGAGTGGAAAGTTCCTAAATTTTGTTTTTAGGATGTGATCTGGTTTTTCATGCCCATTTTTCGTGATTATGACTATTTTTGATAAAGAATGTTTTGAGCAGGGAACAGTAGTTTTAAGGTCCCCCTCCCTCCTAATTTTTTAAAATGGAAATAAAGAAAATATTTTTTAATTTAAGTCTGAGAGTGTAATTTCCGGCCATCTAAGGTGCCCTAATCATAAATTTTCTTACCTTAGCCCTAGCCATGGTGGGGCTAAGGTCAATGGACCCTCCGTCTGACCCTTCCTGGGTCACCTTTCTTTTCTTTTGGATTTGTCCCTATTCAGTTATTATATTTATTGTAAGGCTTACTAATATTACGCCTATTTATGATACGTCTATTGCAAATTTCACTTTATCCTCTCAAAACAGTCCTTAAGAGCAGTTGTCTGTAATTTTTTTTTTTTAATTAAAAAATAGTGGCAGACTAAAATGGGTTTCTTTCAAATTTTGCACATGGCTATACCTTTGTTAAGAAAAATTAAATATGAAGTTTTATTTACTTTGTGCGTATATTTTCATAGCAACGGGTAAATTTGTATTTTTGGCAATTTTTGTCATTTTTTGTTGTTTTTAAAAGTTAATATTAGTAATAATTTGATAAAATATTTGTAATATCCTTATGGCTTATTCATCTAAAATAATGAGTGTGTATAAAGTCAATATATTGGGTATCTGTTGGGTTTTTTTTATGTTTTTGGGATTTCGTACTTAGGAGATACAATGTTTTGAAAAAGAGGTGTTTTTTTTCAAATTATGAAAAAACTTCCAAACTTTAATTGCCCATAAACCTCAAAGAGGTGCTGATTTTATACAAATAGGTACCATAGTTTTATTGCTCCTTTAGAGAATTGCCGTTTAAAAACTGTGGGTAAAAACGTATGAGCAGTGTTACCAGAAAAACTGGAATTTTTCATTAAAAAAATTATAATAGTAAAATTAACCAGCTTTCTTCCGCTAATTTATTCATTGATTCCTTTGATTAGAACAATAATAAAAGTTTTTCTATACCTAAGGTAATGTTTTAAAAAACAATGTTTGTGGTATCAATGTTGTCAATTTTCTGTTGTAGCGGTATTTTAAACCCTTTAAAGGGTAGTTTATAATAGTTTCACTTTATACATACCAATTTCTGTCAGTGGTGTCACCAGTTAAACACAACACCCCTGTCTGAGAATGCCAGTCCCTGAAAAACACTCTCACCAGTCACCTCCCTAACCAATAGCATGCAACACCCCTACCCCTTCTTGTCGGGACAAGTCAGGCATTATCGGTAAGAATATAGACGTAATATGTGGTCGTGATAGGGTTGGTGCTAGGAATTGTCCCATGGTAATCCAATTACAGCATTCAGTGGTTTTAATGGCTTATTTATGCGATTTTATAGTCTATCATAATGTGAAGCTCGCTTACTCCCCTCCCCCAGCCCCGCTAGCGCCACCCTGGGTTTTGTAAGTTACCAAATCAAATCCCAATCCCTGCAAGATTCTAGAAGAAGTTGTAGAACTAAAAACCAAGACTCATGAGTGTTGTTAGGAACAAACTAAAAGAAATGATTCTTATTAGGCCTAAATAGTCCAACATATAAAGAACTGCAAGTGGGATAGTATAAGAATTGAATTTACAACTACAAACAAAATTTATTCCTTTTTTTTTTTTTTGCGATAAATGGAAGTTAACACCTGGTTATTTACATGGATGATCACAAAAAATATATATTAGTAGAGTCAAAATAATGAAGAAAATGCACTTACCCCAAAAAAATTGCAAGAAAACGTTTTATGATGGTTTTATGTACAATAAAACGTGGGGAATAACATATCAAAAGTTGGCAAGAATCGGACCACCGGAAAGGTTCAAAATATGAGGTAAAACAAACATGGCCGCCAAATGTGTAAAAATGAGTAAAAGCTACTCATAAATGTGGAATTCAACAATAATCTACCATTTTGAATGTAAATATTACTAAAAATATTGCATATTTTGCTAGATGCATATGTCTTGAAGGTGTCTGAAGTGTTTTAAGTGACATCATAACATACAAAATGACGTCATTATGTCAAAAATTACGTCATTATGTCAATAATGACGTAATGTTATTTTTATATTAAATGCAAGTTTATTTTGTTAGGTGATATGCATAATTAAGTTAATATAATATAAAATTCTTTTAATTTAAAAAAAAAGACAAAAGATCACGGTCAAATCAGCTTTTAATAAACAAGGGAAATGAACGCATGCCCACTCAAGAGTAATACAGATCAAACTCTTAGCCAATCAGCATCTAGCTTTAGACATATTGAAATCAAACTGCCTTAACAAGATCGTCGATGCTCTGAATTCTAAAATGTGTAAATTATTTAATAGGTCAAAAACAAGCAAACTGTGGCTTATCTACAAGAAAATGCTCGGAGTTGCTCGCAAGCTTATCGAAGCTGATCGTACAGGGTCATGGCACACGCATATCCATGCTATATCTGAATGCTTACCCATATTTGCTGCTGCTGGGCACCCAAATTACTTGAAA
>NW_022728550.1:1890241-1902746 GCF_011630105.1 Anneissia japonica | reverse complement strand
TTGGAAAAACCATTTTCCGGTGCTCCGATTTTTGCCAACTTTTGATATGTTTTTCTCTAGACCTCATTCTACAGAAAAACATCAAAAAACGTTTTCTTGCAATTTTTTTGAGGTCACATGTCAGATTGACCCTACTATATAGCTGTCTCTTATACACATCTAGATGTGTATAAGAGACAGTTCTAAGTCTTCTAACAAGTTTCTTGGCCCATAAACATCAGTTTAGAGACAAAATCGCGACTCCAATTAAGAGAAAATTGCCAGATTTAGAGCTATTTTTAAGGTATTGGCACCATTTTGGCGGCCATTTTGGAAAAACCATTTTCCGGTGCTCCGATTTTTGCCAACTTTTGATATGTTTTTCTCTAGACCTTATTCTACAGAAAAACATCAAAAAACGTTTTCTTGCAATTTTTTTGGGGTCACATGTCAGATTGACCCTACTATATAGTGCATGTTCTTTTTTTTAATAAGGTCTGAAAGTCAGTGTATTTTCACTTCTGAAAATGTCCAAAATTGACAAAAACTGTAAAATTTAGATAATGGGTCATGACAACGAAGGCTAAAAAAATTAAACAAATGTTATAGATATGCTTTTTACCTAAGTATCTATTGATGGTTAAAAATTTGAGAGAAATCCATTTTTGACGTCTGCACCAAATCTTTGATTTTTATGGCCAACTATTCTTAAACGTTCAGAGTGCGCTACCTCCCAGGAGGATTAGCCATTGGTGACGCCACCCCCTCCACCACCCCCCTAGCCGTAAGAAGTTGGACACTCCAACTTTGCTCGGTACAACGCCTTACCCTTTTAAAATCCTGGTTACGTCCCTGGATACAGGCCAATGATTCAGATATTGCTGAATGAACAGAATGTTAGCATCCCAATTTTGATTTGTCTGTGCCTTTCGTCCAGTAAAAAAAAAGTTCTAAAGTGTTTGCTTTAACGAAAAATGTTTTTAGTTCCTGTGTTTTATAATATAATACGCAAAAACTAATCGTTATTTTTTCTGCGTTATAAAAAATTCATATTATAAAAATAAGCCTACTCCAATATAAGTGTTTCTGTATAGCCTATAATAGCATATACACATATTTTCAAAAATCCTACCTTCAGTGCCTAGCATTTACATTAATTAGGAGATTGATCATACACTAATACGCAAATGCTTCGACATCTGACTTTCTGTGTCATGCGCAAATGCTCTGAAATTTTAAAACGCACAATACGCACTCAGAACTCAATTTTTGAGTATTCCTTTCTGACGATTTAAAATTAGTAATTGCAAAGAATTAATAAATAGCCTCCTCCAAGCTGAGCGGACTTACAAAAAATAGACAAACTCACTTACTAAAACTAAACACACTGACTTAACATAGACAGTTAACTGATTTAGACCGCGGTATAGAAATGATTTAAACACTATCTACGCCACAATTATACCGGCCCCAGATAAGTCACTTTTTACTAAACCTCTTGATAATTGGTAGTCGTGTTGCTATGTATCATCTATATGCAGACGATACCAAATTATATTTAAGTTGTAATCGTAATGATCCATCTGAGCCTGAAAGTTCAATCAGTATACACTCAAGTTGTGTTCTTGAATTGCGGGATTGGATGACTCAGAATATGTTATGCCTTAGTGAAGAAAAGTCCGAACTTAATCCAGACACATTTTTTACGAAACGGTTCACTGATGTTTGTCTTACGATTGGCAATGTCACGAAACATCAATATAAATCAATTAAATCTATGTGTATTATTTGATAGTCAGTTTAATATCTATGTCTGATCAGGTCTGATCAGGTCTCAGAAATATGCAAATCAGTAAACTATAACCTTCGAAAGTTAAACCAGATTCGATTTACCAACATGTGAAAATGCTGTTAGATGTCTTGTCCTTTCAAAATTTGATTACTATAATTCTTTGCTTTTTCACTCATTTAACAAAAAATCGAACGCCTTCTGCTTTTGCAGAACAGATCGGGTAAGCTAGTTCATAATTTTTAAGAAAATACAATCATGTTTAGTCAAGTTTAACTTAAACCGGCTTCAAATTCAACAACGTATCATCTACCAAATATCAACCACTATCTATAAATGTTTCAAGGCTCAGCTCCTATATATTTACAAAGCATTATATCAACTCATGTTCCGTCGCGTCCAAGACTGTTTTTTTGCATAAGCACAATTGATCTGGAATAGGTTTCCATTCCACACCCGTACTACGCAATTTAAGTCACTTCTTAAAACCCACCTCTTTCAATAGATTGTGGGTTTTAAAGTGCTGCGATACAGTAGTATAAGAGCGCTATATAAATGCTCATAATATTAATATAATAATAATAATAATTATTATTATTATTATTATTATTATTATTATTTTTATTATCATCATCATCATTATCATCATCATTATTATTATCATTATTATTATCATTATCATTAATATTATTATTATTATTATTATTATCATTATCATTATTATTATCATTACCATTATCATTCTTATTATCATTATCATTATTTTTAATATTATTATTATTATTATTATTATTATTATTATTATTATTATTATTATTATTATTATTAGCCATTGCAAGTTGTATTGGCAAATGCAAACCATTTAAATTAACAAATTTACCTTTTCACTCTCAATGTGTCTTGAAGTATATGTCTTCTAAAGTCTTGCTTGCTTCCAGGACATCAAAAATTTAACTCTAAGAAAGAGTTTCTGTAATGTAAGTACCAATGGACCTTTCAGCTAAGCCCCGCCCATTGAATATATTTGCTAAGGTCCCACAAGACGACAGTGTTAAAACATACGCGAACGCGTGAGTTTGTGATATAACACAAGTGCTTGTTGGATACGCCCATATTTCAGGAACTGTTCTGATTGGTCAGTTGTTAACTTGTATTGATACTATAGAAAGGTCGATTAGACCAGTGACTTTATGATTAGGCCTATAACTTACAGTCCCATATAATAAACCAATACCCAAGCTTCAATTAACATATAACATGATTGTGTTGTATTGATTTATAATAAACCAACCAATCACATTTAGCCGTTTTGAACTGAATTTAACACAACTCATGACGCCTATACTGATTTAATTTTCTTGACTTACACTCTGATTTATGAAATGTATCTGTCATATGTGATAGGAAAGGTACTTTTGTATAACATATTATATTTAATTCAATCACTTTAAAATTATCTTTTATTGTTACAAAGTATTGTATTATCCACTAAGATAAGGCATCAAACAAAAAAACATAATGTTAATAAAGCTTACTCTGATTACAATTGACTATGCAGTGGGATAGGGGCGTTACAAGATTTGGTTCGCCCGCTACTCTGACCGAACTAAACCTAATGAGTGAAGGAGCTAACTATAGGTCTTCTGCTCGCTTGCAATCGATCATGAACATTGTGGACATTACTTTATGGTCCTAATGAGCACTCACTACATATAGGACGTGCGTATCGCCGCCCTCCTAGCAAGCAGAAATCTGTAACACTTTGTAACGTATAAGAGTTGGGCTGTTTATGCTTTTATATGTTAGAAGAGTAAGTTAAGAAAAAATTAAAAAGTCTGTGATCCTGTCCTAGAACATTTTATTCCATAAATTTATCACCCCATAGGTTTCGCTCCATTAAATTTTATAATTCATATATTAATTCTGCATACTCCTTAATTATGACAAACAGATCAACAGCGGTGAATGCACAACATCCGTGGTAGAGGTATAAATAATGTATTATGTCCAGAAATATTTAAAAAGAGGAATTATCTTGAAAGAATTAGAAAGCCGTAGTTTAAAGACAAGTTGAATGAGTTTTGATTGATGCATTTCATCTGAGTTGGAGATCTTGAATCCAGAACGATTGGGCGTTCTCACACAGGTGCTAATGGTTAGCTCCTGATCCGGATACTAGGGCTCTCCTGAGAACCAGGCAATAAGGTGGTACAATACAACATCAAGAATTCAAGCAGACTAACAGCTGTGTATACACAACCTTGGGGTAAAGGTATTATATCAAAAATTAGATTTATATGTATAAATCGATTGCTTGCTTGATTGATGCATTTAATCCGAGTCTAGAGATCTTTCCGGAGTCCTGCATCATAACACGAAAATAAAAAAAAAATCTACCAATTCATAATGGCGTGGTGCAACGTAACATAAACATTTCATACAAAGACTTGGTAGAGTTGTTTTAGCAACTTTAGGACAAAGTACCATAACGCAAACACTGCAGTGGTGGTAGAGTAAATAACTGATGTTAGTATAAGGTATTAAAACATATTTGAACAAAGTAAAATAATCACCACAGAGTTTGTACGAAAAATAGGATACTGTACTAAACATAAAACATGCCATGAAGTACATTTCAGTAAACTTAGTCTGAAGTGATATAATGTCAAAAAAAGAAGAGAAAAAGAACTTTTAGTTGAAATAACGAGACAGACGATAGTTTAATGTAAGAGCAGTGAATTTGATTCATTAATTGATTTCTCCATCAACTAACACCAATAAAATCACGTGTGCTTACAAAATTGACTTAAAGGGTGTTGTACCTTTACACATGAAAGTTTAGAGGAAATAAGTGATATAGAACAAATATTAAACATTATTTGAATTTTTAAAAAAGCATGAACTGCATTACATGAAATAGATTCAAAGTATCTCTGAGGACACATTAATATTTCTCTAAATTGCAGAACGTATTGAAAATATATTTGAACAATACAAAATCAAACGACATTAAATACAAAGCACAGATGAATTATATGAACTAGCCTAGATCTGACGTGCTCTTTAAAATATCTGACATAACTTTTATGGAAACAGTTGTTTGATACGGTAATCAATAAAAATGCTAAGGAAACAAATTTTAAGAAATGATATAAAACTTATGCTATGTAAAATTTTTGAAATTTTCAATACTATTTTTTTTTATTTATTGATTTGTTCTTTATACTAGGTTTCCTCTTCAGTAAAAAATTACTGTTCTCCCAGAGGGCCCAGTTCACATAAGACAGGGGCCGGGTGAACCAGTACACCGGGGTAACCCCCTACTCATCTCGAAGGATGTACTGGGTTCTTTCAGGTGCACATGAGCATTTGTGTACACTGGGCCTACGGTTTATAGTCCTTATCCGAGAAGACTTGTTCCACCACCAGAACCATACGAGCGAGCCGGCCGCGAACCTATGCCGATATTGTTGGCAATGATCACGGTGCCCCTGCCTTAACCGCTCGGCCATTTGGCTCGGCCATTTGACTATAGATACTAATCATTATATTAACAAACAGTTTGGCAGACATTACGATTTCTATATGTGGATTTATCATATAGGATTGTTAAAAATGTTGTTAGAAAATTCTCCTATAATGATTCAAAAAAGTGGTATAGTCGTATTAGTATGTAGTCAGTGTATACTAATGAAACAAACGAGTAAGTAGCACTTTTTTGACTAACGATAAATTTTATTTCACAAGCTTTTACCCCAGTCAATGGGGCTTCATCAAACGATAATGCTTGTAATGTAGTTCTCCGAAGCAAATTGTCTGTAAATCAGCTATCCCTTTCTGGTTGAAAGTGTGACCTAACTATTATCCTAAAATGAGATTTATATATTTGATATATATTATTAAGGTTTTCGCAATTTTTTGGGCAGACCGCTGTATCTTTTATTTAAAAGTCAATAAAAGTCATATTTACACATTTTGAATTTATTTTTCTTTGTTTCAGATAACTCTTTTAATAAAACTCTCTCAAAATGGCTAAGGTTCTGCCATTATAATTATTTATTTACTAGACAATATCATTTTCTGAGCAAACATTCGTTATCATTAACATCTCCCCAACGAATTGTGGTTTTACCCTTCCCCTGACCTCCAAGAAGACATTAGCCCAAACGTCGGGAAAATCTTGGTGTCACCACTAGGTCTTACAAGGCAAGAACGTAGCCGATTAAAATAAAATCATCATAGCTAGATACGACACATTGAAATAAAGCTTCTTATTTGCACGTGATGGAAGTTTTTTGAAAGGTAAATACATTGGGCTGAAAAACGTAGCTATTGCAGTTGAATCAGGTTTGCATAAACAAATGTGAGTATCAATAGATTGCTCAAATTTATTTAGCAAAACATTTCGTAGGGCAACATACCAAGGCACAAAGGATGGTGGAACTGCTAGGCAGCCACGTTAATAATAGTGTATTGAAAGTATTTTTGACCAAAATAAAACAATCAATCAAAAAGTATATAATAATCGGACATTGAACAATAAAGCACGAACCAGATTTTCAAAACATGAAAAGGTTGAAAATCTTCCTGAGTGAGAGAAAGATTTTTCCCACGATTAAAATAAATGATTGGGTCGATGATTTAAAAAAAACAGTGCAAGTTAACTAAATAGAATTAACACTAAATGCTTGAGCAGACAATTTTTGCCAAGAGATTATAAAAAAACCATTGTTAGGGAAGTTCTTTGACACAAGAGAAAGCTAGATTAAATATCTTTTGAATAAAGGAAACAAATACCAAGAATAAATCATGAACTACATATAGTGAACTCAGTCAGACGAAGTGGCGATCCAGTTAGGTTGTCACGATTGTCACGGCAACCCCTAAAATACTTAAAAGACTGTCTCAGCAGGTCTCCATTTATGTAGGCTCACCTTGTAGGCCTATATTAAATCTTTAATTCAATTTAATATTGAATCAAATCTTTAATTCAATATGAAAATTGGCTATGTGGAAAAAATATTTCGATCCTCTACCAATAAAATAACCTGCTAGTTAAGATATAAGGCAAGTATGTTCACAGATTTGATTTTAAATTGATTGAACCAATAAGAGCCCAGGGAGTGAACCGACGCTTGCATTCGCGCGAATAAATTCGCCTAGTGGAAAACCAGCTTTATATAGCGAATCCTAGCGAGCGTTGGAACGAGTGAAATTGTGCACGTGGAGTCCAGCTTGTGAACCGTGTTGCCTGTTTTCCCACTTGGCGAATTATAATTCGCGAGAATCAAAAGCGTCGGCTTATGCGCATTTACATTTAAAAGCTGGTTTTCCACTAGGCGAATTTATTTGCGCGAATCAAAGCGTCGGTTCGCTTTCTGAGCTCTGATTGGTTGTGCATTTTTTCGTTTCCGGTTTTCCACTAGGCGAATTTATTCGCGCGAATCGAAAGCGTCGGTTCATGCACATTCCTATCGGAGTTTTTCAGAAGCGAAAAAATGTGCAACCAATCAGAGCTCTGGAAGCGAACCGACGCTTTGATTCGCGCGAATAAATTCGCCTAATAGAAAACCAGCTTCAGCATGATGTGATTGCATCTCGACATGTCAGTGTGCAAGTATTGTAGGGCCTAGGTTTTTTAATTCAATGTATGACGAAGCAATTCTTTGTACTGTATTTTTTGCTTTACCAAGACGTACAGTGTATTCTGTAAGTGTATTATGACAATGACGGGGGGCATCGATTGCTAAAAATATAAGACGAAACCTTTCAATCATTGTCCATAATCACATAAATACAGCCCGATTCGCAATTTTAGAAACAGATGCTGATTAATTATACTGAGGACAGTGTTTTTTTACATTCTCTTTAGAAAAACTAGACTTCTGCGAGGGCCGACCGAGGTTGTTATGTAGAACAATAATAATACAGGGTAATAATAAAAATAATAATATATTAGACCCGACACTGTACAGTAATTGTAGAGTTGTAAAAAGCAAGGAAACATGGAGATCGATGTTACAGTATAATCACATCATCATTTTACTTTATCAGCTTCAATATACGAATATGACCCCAAAAGTTGAATAATAATTATTAATAATAACTACCAATAATGATGATTAATAAATGAATTCAACCTATAAATTAGACCTACTGTTGACAAGGTATTGATAGTAATTACCTATAAAAAGTCTTTGGTGCAGATATATGGTGAGTAAGTTTCTCTTTGATCATTACTTATCTATTTATTATAATCATCTCATTATTATTATTATTATTATTATTATTATTATTATTATCATCATCATCATCATTATTATCATTATTAAGTTGGATTTCACACTTTATGCTGTGTTCTAAAGTTTTATGTACCATCTTCTGGTTTTTTTTTTTTTACAGGGGGTCAAGTCTTAAAGTTTTTTACTTATTTTGACCTCCTTCCACGCTTCCTATAACTATATTTTCACTTGTACTTACACAGATTTTGTAACCTTGTACTATTATTATATTGTTATCACCTTAATATTGTTATGTTAATTTGAAGTGTTGGAGAAAACCATAAACAAACAAAACAAACAAACAAATTACAACCAGTTTACCATAAACATTAAGTTTTAATATTTTAATAAGACAAATAGGCCTATAACTATGTATATTACCATGACAGTTATATTTAGTGCACTTCTTTTAAAAGAACCAATTTTGCCGAGTTTCAGTGTTTTTACTTTTAGTAGATTTCAGTCTAAAATTGTTCTTATTTTTTCTTATTTTACACTTTAAGATAGAAAATGATTATTGTAAATACTATTATCAATAATAGTCAATAATAATAATAATAATATAAATAATATAAAATGAATATCCTTTGCCAATTTAATAGTATACTGCTAAACCAGCCAAAATTGTCTCCCACTTTATTAAACATGTCCTCAATGTTCCTCGTGGATTAGTCTTTACCACTGATCTCTACTATAATAGCTGGATTGCTCACTGGCTGGTTTTAGTGAGGCAGCCGATGCCATGTTGGGGGCCTATGACGTATCATTTTAAACAAGTTTTTTGGGGGGAATTTGTTTAAATTACTGTAAAAAATAAAGATTCTTGCAAAACCTTTTAATAATAAATTTGAATTTATTTATATTGTTTATCTATAATACTAACTATATTAGACCTATGTATTATTTCAGTCTGTGTAGGCCCCATACAATGATAACATTCTATATCGTCTATATTTAACAATTCAAATCGCTCTTTGTTTCTTAATGTGCAGGGGTGGCGCCAGGATTTGCCCGACGGAGGAAGGGGCGAGGTCACCGAGAGGGGAACGATTCCCCCGACGAAAGCAAAGAGGGCGTGGTCAAGCTTTAAATAAAAGGTTTTGAAAGTGGTCCAGGGGTCGAAGTATAGGTTTAGATGTGTATAAGAGACAGCCATTTTAGAGTCTAGAAAGTACATATAATTTTTTTCTCCCTGACGAATTGTGCATTTGCTCTCTCCCAGGGGAAGGGGGCGTTCCCCCGCTGCCGCCACCCCTGCTTATGTGTATTTCCATTTTGTATTTGCGTTTAATTATTTTGTGGGAATCAACTTCTACAAATCAGAGCGCAGTACACGAGATTTCACGTTTACATGTCATTGAAACAGATTACAGTACTGTTAGGATTGCTCTTTAATTCCAGGATGATATTAAACCAGTGCAAAAACGTTACTTCTTTGGCATGGATGGCTTTAGTGAGGGGAGGCAGTTGGCCAGGGCTGCCATTGTGGTGAGCTGCACCCCCTGGACCACTTTCAAAACACGCCCACTTTGCTCTAGTAGGGGTAGTTTATACCGTATATTTTATCATGGAGGTATTAATTAAGGACTATTTAATTTAGTTTATCTATTAACTGCTTTCATACATATTGACATTTTTTAATGGTTGTCGGTTTGTTAATAGAAAAATGTTTTCCTTCCAGATGTAATATTATATTCTCCTGAAAAGTATGCATGTAAATACTACTGTATAATTCAATTTTGTATTGTAAGTATTCTATCACAGTAAAAACTTTAAAGGGACACCTTCAAGATGAGAAAAATGTTCCCCCTTAATTGAAGGGTTGTCCCACTGTATATACTGCATATGTAGTCGAGAATCCCTATACTGTACATTTTTAATTCCTTGCCAAACTATTCAGTTTTCTTCATTTTTATATACTTGACCTCTCACCCTCTCTCGACGTCCAACTCTCATCGAACAAGTATTTATAATAAGATTGAAGAGTCAAGATCAAGATGATTTTTATTGTCTGAATAACTCAGAAATTACATTCCACTGTCAGTGTTGCAAGTGTTAACAACATAACAGTAATAAATAAAAGATAACAATTACAAATACTTAACAAAATTGTAGGAGAGAAATCAAGCTCAAATTAGTCTTTTTAGCAATATGTGTGGAACAATAGTGTTGAAAGCACTTGAAAAATCTATAAAATCCGGAAGTCATTCAAGGATTTTTAATTTTAGGTACCATATAGGTTTAACATCCAACGTTCAATATATGCTCATAATGCCGGTGTGACAAAATATATACAATTAAGCATATTATCAGTCCTGCTTAGTAATCATTTTTATTTGCATTAACATCACAATTATCACAACTGAATATATAACAAATGATATCAACGGTTTTAACTTATCACAAAAAATAATTTTAGCACACGTCATTGCAATTGTTATACTTTTAAATTTATAATTTTTTTTTGTGTCTTTATTTTATGTGGTAACTTCTATTGATCAATAGTATTTTTATAACATCATCTGATTGGACGAACACAATGTGAAGAGCGATGTCTGTAATACAATAATAGGATACATTGAATTGGTGTTAATGATGAAGGTTAATGTTTTGCCCATTCCTCTCTCATTAGGAGGTTAATCTACTTTCTTCACCCAGCTAATACTTACTCTACATCTTAAACTAGGACCTATCTATCAAGCTAACCTGACTAACTACAACACATCTATAGGCCAAATTGAGTTAGATATGAGAGAGATTTGATGGTCAGTTAAACTATCTCTGATCAGGTCTCTGAAATATGCAAATCAGTAAAGTATAACCTTCGAAACTGATACCAGATTCATCTACAACATGTGAAAATGCTGTTAGATGTCTTGTCCTTTCAAGTTTTGATTACTGTATTTCTTTACTTTTTGGCCCATTTAACAAAATAATTTTCAAATACAAAAACCTGTCATCTACCAAATATCAACCCTAATCTATAAATGTTTTCAGGGCTCAGCTCCTACATATTTACAAAGCAAAATATGAGCTTATGTTCCGTTGCGTCCAGGATCTCGTTCCGCAATGAACCCATCAACGTTATCTATTTCCGAGAGGTATTTTTATTTTCCACAAGCACAATTGATCTGGAATCGGTTTCCATTCCACACCTGTAGGCCTACTTTAATTCATTTACGCAGTTTAAGTCACTTCTTAAAAGCTACCTCTTTCAATAGATTGTGGGTTTTAAAGTGCTGCGATACAGTATTATAAGAGTGCTATATAAATGCTTATTATTATTTATATTATTATTATTATTATTATTATTATTATTATTATTATTATTATCATTATTATTATTAGCATTATTATTATTATCATTATTATCATTATCATTATTATCATTATCATTATTATCATTATTATTATTATCATTATTACTATTATCATTATTATTATTATTATTATTATTATTATTATTATTATTATTATTTCAGCTAAGCCTCGCCCATTGAATATATTTGCTAAGATCCCACAAGACGACAGTGTTAAAGCATACGCGAACGCGTGCGTTTGTGATATAACACAAGTGCTTGTTGGGTACGCCTGTATTCCTGGAACTGTTCTGATTGGTCACTTTTTAACTTTTATTGACATTATGGAAAGTTCAACTAATGGCTTTCTTATTAGGCCTATAACCTACAGTCCCGTATATTAAAACAATACCCAAGCTTCAATCAACATATAACATGATTATGTTGTATTGAATTATATAATAAACCAACCAATGACATTTAACACAACTCATGACGCCTATACTAATTTTATTTTCTTTTTCAGTGACTTACACTCTAATTTATGAAATGTAGCCTATCTGTCTTATATCTGATAAGAAGGTACTTTTGTATAACGTATTATATTCAATTCAATCACTTTTAAATTATCTTTTGTTGTTACAAAATATAGTATTATCCACTAATAAAGCTTACTCTGATTAAAATTGACTATGCAGTGGGATAGGGGCGTTACAAAATTTGGTTCGCCCGCTACTCTGTCCGAACTAAGCCTAATAAGTGGAGAAGTTAACTATAGGTGCAGTCACCTAAACTATGCACCATATGTAAATTACTGTATGGTCCTAATGACCTGCATACCCTAACCAAATTTATCTATGGATTTATTTTGTTGACATAAGTTGACATTTGGTAGCCACTACATATAGTGCGTATCGCCGCCCTCCTAGCAAGCAGAAATCTGTAACGCTTTGTAACGTATAAGAGTTGAGCTGTTTATGCTTTTATATTTTATATTAAAGGAGTAAGTTCCCAGGTAACAAGCCCATAAGGGACCCATATGGTGCCCATATGCAGATCTATATGGGTACCATATGTGCAATCCTTGAGGAAACCTCCGGATTCTGCACCCAAGTTCCATGTGGGACCCATATGATTTAGCCCACATAGCCCAGATA
>NW_022728550.1:1884974-1885818 GCF_011630105.1 Anneissia japonica | reverse complement strand
GAACTTGGGGGAATCACCGCGGCCATGGGAGGCCACGCTAATATCGAGTGCTGAAAATGCAGGTTTGTTAAAGTATGACTGCGCATGCGTTGTTTCATTTACGTAAATATATCGTTTACTGATTTGTTTATGACAACGTAAATATATCCACTTCCATTAAATAAAGTGTAGTATTTTATGCTGGAGAAACAGAAAACAGCTTTGAATTGTAATGCACTCCATCATATTGGAATTCAATATTTTGACAATGACATTATGTTCTGTTCTGGTGGATATATGGACAGCCTAGGCCCCCTAGGCTTGGGGGTGGGAAGGGCTTGCCAGCCAGGTCCCCTATACTAAACTTCCATCACAAAGTCTAGGCTAGGCCTAGCTATACACAATGACATTAGTTAGGTAGACAGGGCCTATCCTATACACCGGCGAAAAATATAAGACAAAAAACGTAGGATGTGCCTTGGCTTATGCCCCTAGCCAGAACTGGCGATCCAACGCTAGTTCAAGAAACTAGGCCAGCATACGCTTAAACAAGAAGGCCTAGGCCTACGTATCTAGGCCTAGCCTAGGCCCAGTGAATGCAATGGTTTTGGCAGCGAATTAGGCCTAGCACAGTACAGTAGTATAGTTAGGGAATTCAACAACTTAGGCCTAGGCTAGGCTAGGCTACACAAGTATAAATTACTTACTTTGTACTTCACTATGACTTGTCAAATTTGCTTAGGCCTATAAAATCTTCCTTCCTTTACACTCGCTACAAGACGACGGCACTAGAATGGGCGCTTCGTTTGTGAATTCAAAACTTGAAACGGGACACCGGAACTGCCAAAGACAGATAGTTCATTGG
>NW_022728550.1:1883898-1884880 GCF_011630105.1 Anneissia japonica | reverse complement strand
CACTTATTAAATAAAAAGTACATGTCATAACTGTTGCACGTATAACGTCTTAAAAATAAAGTATAATTAACAGTGGGTCAGAGGGGAATCCAGGGCATAATTATCTGCCCAGGTATGTAGCATGTGGGGCTCATGTAGAATGAACATAAGAATGGCCATGCATTTTCCCAGATTTTTGGCACATGGGCCCCATGTGGCGTAACATATTCCTACAGCTATCTGCCCAGTTACTTGGCATATGGGGCTATATATGCAGAGTAAACACAGGCACAAATATTATTTCCTATATATTTGACACATTAGGCCCTATGGGAATTTTGCATATAGGAATTTGGCAAATTGGACCCATGTAGATTGCACATGGACATGTTTATATTAATTTTATGGGTCACATGTAGATTAAATGTGGCCATTCCCAAAGTTATCTTCCCTGTTATTTGGCATATGTAAATGTATAAATTAAACACTAGCTTGGGGCTACATGGGCCCCATGTGGAGTAAATGCGGGTATTATTTCGATAATTATCCGCCCAGTTATTCGGCATATTGGGCCCGTGTAGATTGAACAAGAGCATGTCCATATTTATTTCCCAGATATTTGGCACATGGGCTCCGTGTAGATTAATGTGGGAATTCCCATAATTATCTGCCCAGTTATTTGGCATGTGGTGCCCATGGAGACTGAACATGGGCATGCAAATATGTATTTTCCCAGATATTTGACACATTGAACCCATGTGGATTAAATGTGGGCATTCCCATAATTATATGCCCAGCTATTTGGCATATGGGTCCCATGGAAATTAAATATGGGCATGCCCTTATGTAACTGCCCACATATTTGGCACATGGGTTCCATTTGGATTAAATATGGGCCTCCCATATTTACTTGCCCAGGTAATTGACATATGGGTCCCATGTTTATTATATGTGGGCATGCCCATAAGTATATTCCCAGATATTTGGCACATGGTCCCAATGC
>NW_022728550.1:1856633-1883626 GCF_011630105.1 Anneissia japonica | reverse complement strand
GGCTTCCCATATTTACTTGCCCATGTATTTGGAATATGGGTCCCATGTATATTATATGTGGGCATACCCATAAGTATTTTCCCAGATATTTGGCACATGGGCCCAATACGAAATTAATATGGGCATACCCATATTCAACTACCCTGGTCTTCGGCATGTGGGCCCCATGTAGATAAATATGGGCATGCCCATATGTATATTCCCAGATATTTGGCACATGGGCCCCATGCGGATTAAATGTGGGCATTTCCATATTTATCTGCCCAGGTATTTACCATATGGGGCCCATGTACTTTAAATATGGGCATTCTCATATATATTTGCCTATATATTTGGCATATGGGCTCCATATGGGTAAACCATGGGCAAGGCCCATATGTGATTGCCCAGACGGATCCCATAAAAGAAAAATATGGGGTAGCCCATAAGACTTTTCCCAGATATTTTGCATATGGGCCCCATGTGGGATTGTTACCTGGGTTGTTAAGAAAAATTAAAAAGTCTGTGATCCTGCCCTAGAACATTTTATTCCATAAATGAATCACCCCATACGTTTCACTCCATTAAATTTTATAATAATTCATATATTAATTCTGCATTATACTTAATTCTGACAAACAGATCAACAGCGGTGAATGTACAACGTCCGTGGTGGAGGTATAAATAATGTATTATGTCCAAAAATATTTAAAAAGAGGAATTTCTTGAAAAAATGAAAAAAAACCCTAGTTTAAAGACAAGTTGAATTAAAGTCTGGATCAGTTTATTTCTTTTTGAATATTTGATACATTTCATCTGAATTTAGAGGTCTTCAAACAGGAGGATCGGGCGTTCGCACACAGGTACTAACGGTGCGATCCGGATGCTAGGGCTCTCGTGAGAACCAGGCAATAGGTTGGTACAATACAACAATAAAGAATTGAAGCAAACCAACCAGAGTTCTGCATCATAACACGACAATAAAAAATATATACCAATTCATAATGGAGTGGTACAACGTAACATAAACATTATAGTATAAGGTATTAAAACATATTTGAACAAAGTAAAATAATCCCCACAAAGTTTGTACGAAAAATAGGATAAGGAAACATAAAACATGCCATAAACTACATTTCAGTGAACTTAGTCTGAAGTGATATAATATCAAAAAGAAAAAAAAAAGATAATTAATGTAAAAAAAAAAAGAAGAGGAGACAGTCGATAGTTGTCTCTAAGTTTTATCTAAAGAGCAGTGAATTTGATTCATTAATTTATTTCTCCGTCAACTAACACCAATATTATAGTTGCATTTATTAAAGAGGAAAATCACATTGCGTACAAAATTGACTTTAAAAAGTTATAATATTTAGCAAAATAAGCAAAATATTATGTAAGTGGGTTACACACGAAGGTTCAAGGAAATAAGTGGTATAGAACAAATATCAAACAATATTTAAACAATAAAAAAAGAAATCATGAAAGCATGAACTGCATTACATGAACTGGTTTCAAAGTATCTCTGAGGACACCTATCTATAGCATTTCTGTAGATGTTCGAGACAACAGCTTCTATATGGCTTTCTCTAAATTACTAAAAGTATTGACAATATATTTGAACAATACAAAATCAAAGGAAATTTACAAAGCTTAGATGAATTATATGAAGTAGCCTAAATCTGACGTGCCCTTTAAAATATCTGACATAATTTTTATGGAAACAGTTGTTTAATACGGTAATCAATAAAAAATGCTAAGGAAACAATTTTGTAGAAATGATATTAAATTTATGCTATGTATAACTTTTTTTATTTTGAATACTATAACTACTAATCATTATATTAACAAACAGATTGATAGAAATATTATACGATTTATATATTATGTGGATTTATCATAGTGATAAAAAATAATGAGTAGGTAGCACATCTTTGACTAATGATAAATTTTATTTCAAAAGCTTTCACCCCAGTCAATGGGGTTTCATCAGACCATAATGCGTATAAAATTAGTGAATTTGAAACACAAGTATCTACAAAAACTCCATAAAACGTTGATAAATTCACGTTAAAATAACAGGTATTTCAAAAAATATACATTGTTTTAATTTTAATTTAATTGATGATGGTGATTGTACTAAAAACCTGAAACTAAATGACTTTCATCAAATGCATGAAAGATTTAGAAAAGAATTAAAATATGTCCAATGTTACATGTAGAATATTTTACAATAAATTTGTCACTTGTTAAAAATAAATTACGTCTCAGAAAATAACAAAAACGATAGAATAAAGACCCATTAACAATGCCATCTGTCAACAATACGTTGACTTACAGTATATTTATATATTACATCAATGTAGGAAAACTGAGAAGGTTCTGTAACGTATAAAGTACCTGTACAGTATACTTATATTACATTCTGCTAGAAAATTATATAATAATACTTTCATGAAAGCTGAGAGATTCTTTAAGTTAACAAAATAGGAAGACCTATTGTATAAGTACTAAAAGAAAAAGAAAATCTACAAACATTATAAATGTTTTTATTACTGATCTGCATTATTTTTTTAAATAAACAACTGTTTTGTTATCTACGTTAAGTTTGTAAATAATAATTGTCAAACCAGACCCAGAGTCCACTTTTACTTTTTTTCGTTCATAACTTACAAACGTTTTATCTTTAATTAATTTTTGATTAACGTAGTTTGTGATTATATTATTTAAAATAATAATACTATACTATATAATAATTATACTATGTAATGAGATAAAAGAATGAAAATTATCTTAATTTATTGCCTAATTTGAATAGGCCTATTTAAATACGATATTACCTTACAGTTGAAAAAAAAAGAAAAAAAATTAGCAAATTGTAAACCAGCTATCCCTTTTCTGGCTGAAAATGTGACTAAATATGATCCTATTAAATGAGATTTATATGTTTGAAAAAAAAACAAAACAACAAATATTGCGCTTTCCCCAATTTTTTGGGCAGACACTATATTTTATTTGAAAGTTAACGAAAGTCATATTTACACATTTTGAATTTATTTTTCAGATAACGTAACTGCCACTATAATTATTAATTTATTAGACAATATCGTTAACATCGTTAACATAACCAATATAAATCGAAGGTCTTTAAATTAGTTCTACTAGAAATTTATTAAAATGAACAATAAAAAATTCTTCACTATAGAATTAGGTGTACCATCATATATCTAACACTTCCCTTCGATTTTACAAAACAAAAACCATATATAAAAAATGGCAAACAATTTAAGAATATAGGTAATAGCAAAAATATCAAACACACTATCATTACAAAACTATAACAGAAAAATTCAATTCGATGGGGGTGTCTTTGCATTGTTAAAAATTATTCAAATCACTAAATTATCAAAGCTTCCGGAGATTCGTTCTCTAGACCTCTTAGAGGAATTCTGAACGTGGCATCAATATGGCTCCATTTGCGATCTAGTCGTGAGACCACAGCCTCCTAACTTTTACAGGGTTGGCGCCAGTATTTGCCAGAGGGGGCGGATTACCCAGATGAGGGCAAAGTGGGCGTGGTCGAACGTTGCTTAAATGTTCTGAAAGTAGTCCATGGAAAGGAGCCCTAAAACTGTTGACACTTTAGGGGATCAAAGGCTTATTTCATCGATTTTAGAGTTTACTAATATGTAGGAAATACATATATATATTTTTTTTCTCTCCGACGAATTATGGTTTTTTTTCCCCGATGGGGCCCTTCCCATTATTGGCGCTACCCCTGACCCTAAAGAAGACATTAGCCCAAATGTCGGGAAAATATTGGTGTCACTACTAGGTCTTACAAGGCAAGAACGTAGTAGAATGAAATAAAATCATCATAGCTGGATACGACGGATTGAAATAAAGCTTATTATTATTTGCACGTGATGGAAGTTTCTTGAAAGGTAAATGCAGGTGGTTAAAAAACATTGCAGTTGAATCTGTTTGCATAAACAAATGTGTGTGTCAATAGATTGCTCAAATTTACTTAGCAAAAGGATTCGTAGGGCAACAAACCAAGGCACAGAAGGGTGGTTTGAGTAAATAACTGATAGGCAGCCACGTTAATAATAGTGTATTGAAAGTATTTTGGCCAAAATAAAACAATCAATTAAAGTGTATATAATAATCGGACATAATAAAATAAAGCACGAACCAGATTTTCAAAACATGAAAAGGTTGAAAAGCTTCATGAATAACAGAAAGATTTTCCCACGACTAAAATAAATGATTGGGTCGTTGATTTAATAGTGCAAATAAACACTAAATGCCTGAGCAGAAAATAAACATTGTTTTAAGCGAGAGCTAGATTAAATATCTTTTCAAAAAAGAAAACAAATACCAACCAAAAACTGAGTACACAAACAACTGGGTAATATTGAAGAATAAATCGTGAACTACATTGAGTAAACTCAGTCCGACGAAGTGGTGATGCAGTTAAGGCGTCACGATTGTCACGGCAAGTCTCCATTTATATAGGGTTTCCTTGTAGGCATATATTAAATTATTAATTCAATACGAAATCGGCTATTTGGAAAAATTTTCGTTCCTCTACCAATACAATTACCTGCTATTTAAGATATAAGGCAGGTATGTTCACAAATTTGATTTTCAATTGATGTGATTTTGTATTGTAGTATTACATAGCCTAGAGCCAGGACTAAGCCATGTCATAACCGCTTATAAAAATGCAGAAAAAGCACCCAAAACAAATAAGAATGAAGTTATCAACTAACTAGTGCATTAAAATTATTCATACACAACGACAAAAACGACGACGACAACGACGACGACGACGACAACGACAACGATAACGATAAATTGAAGTGCAAAAAGAATTTTAAATCAAGTAAAATATTTTATTATTTTATTATTTTTTAACCAAATCAGCAGCAGACACAAATCCGCCGCTTACAGAATGGTACACAAGACAAGAAACATTGAAATCACTTAACTCGTCACATTAAAGACAGTAAGACGAAAAGTAGGTTAAGTCAAATTTAAAAATGTCAATATTGGGATAAGCCTGAAATAATTAATATAAGACATAGCCTACTTGATCTACTAATTAACCCATTTTTTTTAAAAAAACATTAATTCTACTAAAAGAAATATTAAAAACATTGTTTTCTTTATTTTTTAACAAAGTTAGGGACTGAAAGGTGATAATCATTATTGCAAGTATTTTTAATATAATTATTTAACTTATTCTCGATGGTCTGGTTGTGGCTGATGTAGCTCATCATTACTTCATTTTTGACTTTTTCTGTGCAGTCTGCATCTAACTGACCCCACCATTGTAGATTGTCTGTCCATCTATTACCGGGTCTGCCTCTTGGTCTTCGCATGATATGGCCTGCCCATTTCCACTTTAGTTGTCTTACTTCTTTGACCACACACTTCTTTGTTGGATAACTTCTTCCCATGTGACACCAATCATTTTTCAATTCATTCGCCTTGCCGTGAAGCACAATAAATTCTCGACCTTCTTATGAGAGACCATGTTTCACAATATGTAAGTACAAGAATAATACATTGGTAGAATAGTTGTCTTCTTACACACATTGGTAGCTTCTGGTCTTTAAGGACGTACCAAAAAAAGCAATAAAAAGCAATGCTGTACATCTTAATTTCTGCAGTCATGTTGTGAACGTTTTTTAAATTTTATTAAACAAATTGTCTCTTTACACTAACATGATTGTTCATCATGGGATTAGGATTGGAAAATTAGTGGAATAAGTACTGTATTTTAGTATAGGCCATTTAATTGTTTTCATTTCTTTGTGATTACGGTATTTCCCACCTCTTAGACCTATTTATTAGTTCAGTCTGTGTAGGCCCCATAATTTGATGATCCTAATTAAAAAAAAAAAAAAACAACTGTATTTTGATGTGCTGTGAGATTACATATAGGGCCCACTCTGTCGAAAAGATTAAGAAGTAGTCTAGCTGAAACTATGCATGACGTCACCAAACGAAGCCAAGTCCCCTCGGCTGAACCCGTTGTATTTAGCAACTACTGTACTGATTTTTTTTTGGTACAGGTTGCTAAATACAACCGCCGGAAAGAGGAGGGCGTCATGCGCAATTGGACAGTCTACATGAAAACATGCAAACAGAATTCAGCTATAAAGTAGGACGTATATATATTAGTTCATTGAAACAGAATACAGTACTGTTAGGATTGCTCTTCGATTCCAGGATGATATGAAACCAGTGCAAAACTTCTTTGGCCACGTCGTTCACTTTGCTCTCGTAGGAGTAGTTGTATATTTTATCAGGGAACAGTGAAATTAATGTAATTTTACTGTTCCCTGATTGTATGTAGTGTACGTCTAATTAAGGACCCTCCAATTAAAGACAGTTTTCTGAAATCCAAAAAGTGGCGGACCCAAAGGTGCTATATAAAGACCATAAAACTCCCGATCCTAATACCTAAATTTAGTTTATAATAACTGTTTTCATACATATTAATATGTACATTGTTTTATTGATTGTCGGTTTGTTAATAGAAAAATTTTGTTTTCCTTCCATATATAATATTATATTCTCCTGAAAAGTATGCAAACTATGTATTTATATATTACATTATACATGTAAATACTACTGTATAATTATTTATTTATTTTTATTTAAAGTATTTTATCACAGTAAAAGTGTTAAAGGGACACTTGAGAGAACATTAATTAAAGGGTTGTCCCATTGTATACTGCATATGTAGTCGAGAATCCCTCTACTGTACATTAGTAATTCATTGCCAAAACTAATCAGTTTTCTTCATTTTTATATACTTGACCTCCTCACCCTCTCTTCACGCTCTCATCAAACAAGTATTTATAATAAGATTCAAGATTCAAGAGTCAAGATTTTATTGTCTGAAAAACTCAGAAATTACATTCCACTCTCAGTGGAAGTAAGTGTTCATAACATCAGTAATAAATAAAAGATAAAGATATAAACAAACAAATTATAAGTCATAAGATGTAGGCCTACATACAAAGAATATTAAACATTATTAAACAATATTACACATTAAACTTAATTAAATTAGGCCAAAATTGCACTTAAAACCAGAATTATCTATTAACTTTATCATTATAAATGTGAATGAAGTTGGGAATACAAGATTTTCTACGGCACTGAACGTGTGGTGAAATATATACTATATGTACAATCATGAGCACGTTTGTTTCAAAACTACTTGATATATAAAATAAACTGGAAAGTTGATAAAGTATCCAATAATTAAACTACTGCCTGTTGACGTTATGTTAATACATTAACTCGCTGTGGTCAAGAAATAAAAAAATATGACAAGTCATTCAAGGTTTTTTAAGTTTAGGTATAGGTTTAACATCCATCGTTCAATATATGCTCATAATGCCGGTGTGACAGACTGTATACAATCAAGCATTAACCAGTCCTGCTTATTTATCATTTTTATTCGCATCAACATCACAACTGAATACAGTATATAGCAAATGATAACAGTTTAACTTACCACAAAAAATTATTTTAGCACATGTCATTGCAATTGTTATACTTTTACATTTATAGTTATTTTTGTGTCTTTATTTTATGTGGTAAATTTTATTGATCAGTAGTATTTTTATAACATCATCTGATTGGACGAACACATTGTGAAGAGCGATGTCTGTAATACAATACAGTAATGAAATAATAGGATACATTGAATTGATGTTAATGATGGAGGTTAATGTTTTTCCCATTCCTCTCTCATTTAGGATGTTAATCTACTTTCTTTAACCTAGCTAATACTTAATCTACATCTTACCTACTCTACAACTAAGACCTAGCTAACCTGACTATCTAAAATAAATCTATAGGCCAAATTGAGTTTAGATATGAGAGAGGATGGACTAGGTTAGGGCGAAATGAAATGATGAAAGTGATATGAAACAGTAATGTACGAAACAAGCAACAACAAATAGGATGACAAATATAGAAAACGAACAAAGAAGTAATTGTATTGATGAATACTGTATTCGTACGGTTGTTATTATTTTAAATGTAGACTTTTTTTATATCTCGTCGTCGTCATTATTATTATTAATATTATTATTATTACATAGCCTATATTTTATTATTATAGTTACCAACTGCAATGACGAATAGCCTTAACCATAATATCAAATTGTATGTTCTGTGTTCTTTAACATTTGCAAAAATACTCGGCATCTCTAAATTAATTCGACCAGATTGGCTCATTCCATCTGAACGGATGTGATTCTGCTGATAAACCAGATAAAATTCGCTTCCTGGGTCAATGCTGGTATTAGCTTAATCACAGTTCTGAATTCCTGCAAAAATATAGTAACAAATTCATCGTTATTTGGAAAAGAAGGATTTATGGTAAACATGATGTGTTCATTAGGATGAAAACACCCATGTAGATCTAATAACTCAATTTTTTGGTAGTATAATTTCAAGATAGCAACATTGAAACCAACCTTTAGTAGAATCAACATTTAATCCAACAATGTATTTTAGGGTAATTTTTGATACACCGCTGTTGCAGTCCCATCATGTCATTTGGAACAGAATGCATAATCAAACGGGCAATTAAAAAAAAGCCATTAAAACTCACCTTAGCATAATCAGCTTTCGTTATTAATATCATAGCGTCCATTACCATACCATCATTATTAACCATCGACGTCCACATATTTCCTTGTTTTTAAATCGATCACACTACATTCCAGTCAGGTCGAAGGACAGTCCACAATCACTTAATGCCTTGCGTATCGACTACTATGTAAATAATTAATATGTGATTAAGAAATATGGACTCATGTTGACATGAATCATCACGTTGTTTTATACCAAATAAATCTAATTCAGTATGTTAAACACACTTAGCGAAAAAGGATGTTCGGCCCGCCTCTGGCATCCTCTGGACATCTAAATTTAGATTAATATGGCCCTAGACCCACAGAATTGGTAATGAAACATTCTCCTCTGACAGGAGCTTTCAATACGATCGATATAGGCAACAGAGAAATTTCACTGTTCCCTGATACGATACTATGAAACTTTATTGTCACATCGATATAAACACAGCCATGATGGTTCCTTAAATGCAACCATATTACTACAAAAATTAGAAAATATAATTAAAAAACCGTACATACATGGTACACAAAGAGAAATTGCTTAAATTTAAAAAATACAAGATGCTAAAAGTTGGAATACAAAGTTTCAACACCTAATAATGCAAGGATTACTGAATTGTTATAGAAATGATCTTCAATCGCCACTCTTGCTCCCACACCGGCCAAAATATCGTGGGTCCGCTAAATGTAAATGACAGAATTTCAACTAGGCCTAAATATCAGTCACAGCAAGTAAGCTAACTATCCATGCATTTACTATAGGTTTATTTCAGATCATTCCACAAGCCCCAATGCATTGAAACTTACCGGGTACCTAATCTTCAAGTATAGGTCTACCATGTCATCATCACTATCGTTTTTATCATCACTGTATCATCTATATCGCCATCATTACACCACTCGTTATCTTCATCACCGTTATCATCGTCCCCATGAGCACATTGTGTCTACAGTTCTCCGTCAGAAGAGGCACTACTCCACCTAGCAAATTGGTTTGATTTATTTGGAAATTCACACGCATTATCAAAATATGTTTTTTTTTTCTTTTTCTGAAATGAAAACACAATATAATGTATAGATATTGCCTGTGAATATATTCTAGCTTCACATCACGTCATTTCACAACCCCACCAAGTCGCCTTGAAAATTTTCAGACATTCAAACATTATCTCACAACTTACCTTTGCAAGTTTAGACACACCATTTTATTATCGTTAATCGTCATCACTGTATTTTATCACCATCATTTGTCATTATAGTATATTGTAGTAACAATCAATTTTAACCACAATTCACAGAAACTCAAATAGACTACACACAACTTTAAAATCTGTATTAATCGTCACTATTAAAATATTCATCGCTACCGTCATAATCACAATCATCATTAATATTTTTTTTTTCTCATTCCACGTCGATAATTAGTCATCGGCAGAAGTACGACCATCCAATCAATATGTTAGCATATTTCCTCAAGCATCATTATGAAAATCACCAGATTTTTTTTTCTGAAACGAAATGAACTTCAAAGTTAAAAAATACGTATTGAACGAATATATTTATTTTATTCCGCACACATGCATTGGCGACCAAGACCTGTGATGCACAGTGTATTCGTCGCCTTTCTACTGTCTGTGGACAACAAAATTAATATTTCTGGAAATAAAAAGACATGCTATTAGTTATTATACGTCTTCTATTTACATATACTGAAATTTAACAATATTACATTTACTATTGCTTTACATTTACAAAATTGCAATTCATAACAAATTCAGACAAAAACACTTTTAGGATGTTAAATAAACGAGTCATAAACGCATATTCTAATGTACAAATTTATTGAAACAAATTCATAGGGATACAATGTATTGGGGGAGGGGGGGGCGGGGGGGGCTGACCATAGATGTTATTTAAAAAAGACTCCGATACACAACGTAGAAAAAGAGACAAGACACATTTTTTTGTACAGATGTAGAAATTTATTGCAACAATTTCATATGTACAATTGAAGACTCATTGAGGCAGCACCTGCATTATCAAAACTGACCTAACCCACTATCGGTACGAATGAAAAAATAAATAAATAAAAATACTATGATTTTATATAAAGTGGTTTACAAAATGGGCATTGGGTACAATATTAGTATGATTGTTTTTTTTCTACATAAACAATCCTATATTAATTAGTTGACTTACTTGGTTTGATGCTTGGATGCTCGAGGCGATGTCTTGCTGTGTTAGTAACTTACCTGTGGTCCCGTCACATTTGCATATAATCAACATAATTAAACAACAACTGTTTTATTATATATCGGCCTAAGTGTTAGTTCAATTTGTCGTCATAAATAGTCTAGTTGATGCTGTTTAATATGATAAATTGATGTTGTCAAAATGTTGCTGGATATAAGATCTAATGTTGTCAGATTATCAGCATCTATTGACAGTCCCTAGCATGGAGATGAGAATGCCTACTGAAGTTTAGCCATGGAATCCATGGTTAACCTATTATCATCGCAATTCTGTATGATACGATAATAATTAAACCTTGTTTCCGATATACAATCTAGCTAAGTTTCTTATAAAGTATTAACATTGCATAGTATCGACAAGATCTCCACCATAATTTTTATTAGCTTCGTTGCCCTGAAAAAGAAAAGCCTAATGTCTACACTTGTGTGTTAGTAGAAATAGATGCAACATCACATTTTAACCAAAAAGGTATTATATAGTCTATATATTAGCTTCTTGGTTTCAACACATGTTAGTTCTTACTATGGTTGATGCTTGGATGCTCGAAGACGCGATGGCGTTCATCAAATCAGCCCGTCAAGGAGGATAAAAAGGTGCAAACGTCGAAAGACTCCAGTAGGCGAATATAAAATTTCATTCGTTTCGTATTTGAAATTTGACTAGTGGCGTCTACGAAATTTACGTGATTCCTAACATAATAATAATAATATATAATAATAATAATAATAATAATAATAATTATTATAAAATAGTAAAATAACAATAAAATATAATACCTATAATAATGATTAAAAAAAGCTAATATCACAACAGTATTATAAAATATTTTAAATAAAATAAGGGTAATAATATAAAACCTACGATTATGTGCATGTTAATAAAATAAGATAGATGTAAGTTTTTGTATTCGAATAAATGAAATGAAAATGAAATGCAATGAAATGAAATAAGATATCAGATGATTATATAGATATAGATGCCAAAAGTCAAATAACGTTTAATCAATTCCAAAAAAGGCCTAACAATTCGTTGCAGTGTTGGCGCAGAAACTGCCTGAATGGCGCAACGATCTGTTTTGTATCCATGGACGTCAGTATTATGACATCCACTTGTAAGACCTGTAATACAACACGAGCAATATATATTGTTATTATTAGTGTACTAGTTACATGAGTAACTTCGAAAAAAATGATACATGGGTGGTACAGTGTGGTAGTGAAGTAGTATATAAGCATACCTTTCCCAATCCCATTAGATCTATCGAAAACATGCAGGCTAATTGCAGTCACTTCGACATCGATTTGAATCACAATGATAACGTCGAAGATGCAAAATCATTAAGTACTAAATCATGGTATGCTAGTAGAACCCGTATGTGCCTCGTTTCAGAAAATGCTATGATATAGCAAAGTATCTTTTAAACGTGTCGCTATAATGCTTCAATTCAGCCATTTTTTTTAAAGCTAGGCCTGAGATAGTAGCAACTTCAATAATTGTAGACAATTAACCAGTCGTGTAAACTTCATCAGAATAACTTCTAATAGTAGGCCTACATTATATATTTATAACAATAGCCTACAGGCCTATTAAATGTTTACTCTGGTACTCACCCGCTGTATCTCTCTCTGTTTACACCCTCCTCCACTGCTCACACTAGGAGAATAACGGATCCAGAGGTAACGGAACTCTATTTTTTAACCGGTATATTCAAAATAGGAGGCCCAGACTCTGATTGGATGCTATTGTATGCATGGCTGGATTAAAACAATAACATCCAATCAAAATTAGAAATTTGTTTGCAAACGATGTAACTGTTAAAATAACAATAGCCACTGCCTAATCTAAAGCACCGGTTTTGGTACTACTAATCATTAACTTGTGAATTCTTACTTGCAAATACGTTTAATCTGATTGATACCGTTTTTAGTGTATATGCGAACTTAATTTTTTATGTAAATGTTGAGTGTATTAAGCATATATGTATTTTTTATTAATGTAAAGACGGAAGATATGAAATAAATATGATAGGCAATTGATGTAAACAACAATACACGTTTTATATATTATTTTATTACCACTACAGTAATTTTAACGGAACCTGAAAATATATCCTTTATAATAAACGTATTTAAATAGACAGATATTTTATTATTAGAAGAATGCAAGGTACTAGTTGTCACTGATTTGAATATTTTTTATTGTAAAGAATTTGTTGATACGGCACTTGTATATTTATGAAAAATTGGGGGGAAAACATATTAATTTGCTGATCCAAACAATGTTATTGTGATTGTTTAATCTTCATTATTGCGGTCTGTTTGGTACGAAGCTGTTTAAGGGACATGGTGCATTTTTATTTATTTTTTCTAACCGCACATACCTTATTAAGGCGTACGTCATTTGAATTGATTTGTCAAAATATGTCGTTATCGTATAAGCTATATATCGTTATCGAATCGTCCTAGTGTAAAAACTTCTCTTATTTCATTTATTTTCTATATGAACAATTGCTTTTTAGCTTTTAATCTTTACCGTTATCTCTGCAAGTATAACAGGCCTTAAATAAGGGTGTCCCCTAAACAGAGGTGTCCCAAAGTGGTGGGTTCTATTGTATTACATTGATAGTATATTTTGTATCTTGGATAACATTTCTATCTCGAGGTCTTGGGTCGTGGGAAGCTAGGGCACAAAATTATTGTTCCTTAGAAGTAAAGGGTTGCCGACTGTAGTTAAAGCTCTGTTATTTATTGTTGCTTACAATAAAGTTTCATCATATCGTAATCTCGTAGAGGGTGCTCTTCTAATTAGTGTTTCCGTGGTTCCAGTGACGTCAGTATGTAAACTGTCGTGGCTGTGTTGTGAATTGATCGCACAAACCGTAGGCCTAGGGCCTAAACCCAATGTCGAGTCGTAAATAGGCCTAAATTTCCCACATTTTATCAATTTCTATATATTTTTGAGACATCATGCTTGTCTACATTGAGAGTAAAGATTTCCAGGTAGGTAGGACCAAAGCTAAGCAAGGTCAGTAGGCCTAACCTAGGCTAGGAGGGAGGCCTAGGACTAGGTTAGGCCTAGCTAGGCTAGGCCTAGGGCCTAGCTAGGTCTAGGCCTAGTAGCTAAGTAGTACTGTCTCAGTGTCTGTCTAGATTACTAGTAGGCTAGGCCTATGCATCTCTGTCTCTAGTCTAGGCTTGTATTAGTAGTAGAATAGTACAGGACTAGGCTAGCGTTGGCGTCCTGGGTCTAGGCCTAGTCCTTAATCCGTACTAGGCCTACTACTACTACTAATATGGCCTACTTACTGTACAGTGTCAGTAGCATGTCTAAAACTGCTAGAAGGGCCTATGTGGGAATGTACAAATACAAAATAGGCCTAGCCCCTAGGCCTACCTCATTATAATAAAAATCTTTTCCCCTGTTTTCGACAAACTCAGTATATTTGACGTACATCTTATGCATGAACGCAAAACCACAGACAACTCGAAATTCGTAGCTGCTGTTGGCCTTAATTAAGCATGTGACGTCATTGAGAGTGGGTAAAAACAGTTCTGAATACAAAATTTTAAAGAAAAAATGATCAATGGTTATTTATAAGCAACCAGCATGGGACTTACATGGCAAGAAAGCTTAATTTATGAGCTACAATTAACCGTTTACCCCAAAGTTTAGCGACTTGTCGTTGTAGAGTTATGGTAAAAAGAAGCAGGAAGCATACCAAAAAAACACTCTTCTTAATTTGAACCTTTTCCCTATGCGAAAGCATAAGAGGTAGTCAACTTTGAAAGAAAAATGTTCACTCAATTTTGCATTAATTGCAACAATATATAGATGATTATATAAATCTTAAAACATCTAGTTTTATAATCCGATCGTCACAGATTGCCAAATGAAACCATTCAAATTATATAGTCGACTTTGTGAAAAAAAGGGGGTCCTGTTTTGACTCATTTATTGTGTAGTGAACCGTTCAGTGAGCAGTGTCTCCAAGTTTTCATTATGATATTATAGGCCTAGGTACTTGCAGTGTGGAAGTGTTTACAAAAGGTGTATTAAACATTGATATAGGACTAGCCTAGGCCCTAATATATGACACTAACAGTCATCATGGTTTAATCAAATACTCTTTCTTTTAAGATAAACACATTTGTGTTGAAATGTGAGCCAGGGGAGACATTGGCCCGAGTGAAGGCAAAGATTCTGCACATTCTGTACGGGATGGCACGTGATGACTTTCAGTTTCGTCTTCGATACAAAGGACAGTTTCTTCGAGATGCATACACGTTGGAAGACTACAAAATTATTGATAAATCAATCATTAAGATGATACCAATGGCAAAGAATGAAGAGGTGAGTGATACAGGGATCCAAAATTTAAAGAAGCCCTTTCTAGGACAGGGGACGATTCAGGGGGAAATGGGGCTACAGCCTTCCCCCTTAAATACAGAATAAACAGAATCTAAAAAAGGCAAAGAAAGAAGAGAAGAGAGAGAAAGAAAAAAAAAATTCTACCGTATATACTTGTGTATAAGGCGACCCGCTTATATGACGACCCCCGAGTTTGAGAAGATTTTTGGACGATATCTGTATGTCGGGCGTATAAAACGACTCCTGTTTCATCGTCGGAATTCATACATTTTGCTGCTTTATGGACTTTAAAATGTTGCGGACGCTTCGCACATAAGACGAACATGATTTCAAAAATATAGTATTTACATGTTGCACGTATAAGACCACTGCCTGATTTTCGATCGTAATTTGCTATTTTAATCCTTGTCTCATACGCGAGTATATACTGTATTGGAAGTGCTGTAGATACCTCTAAAGAGTTGTAATTTGTGTATTGACTTTATCTGATAGTTGACTATGCCATGGACCGCTAGTTATATTTTTCTTAATTTCTACTATATGATAATTAATAATAATAATAATAATAATAATAATAATAATCAATGTTTACTTATTTATATATTCTTAATGTACAGTCAATGAAAAATTTGCATGCTAGTAGAGAAGCCAACTTATCTTCAGGGCAGACTGGTGAAGTGACGGTGGCGCTGTTCGAAGAGGTTGCCATGCTTCGATGGAGAGAAAGAATGCTTGCAGACTTTAAGGTAAGGCTTGTTAATAAATTGCAGATTGCAAGATGATAATATAAAGATGGAGCCATAACAAAAAACATTTACATAATTAAACTTTAGTAACGTACCTGTAATTGTCTCCATAAGCGATTATAAATTTGAAGTGAAGGGGGCCCAGGGAGGGGCTTTCTTTTTATTTTAATCTTTAATTCTTTTTTACCATTTTTATTAATCTTTGACTCATGAATACATGTTTGTTAGTTTTGGTTGGGGTGGCTGTACTTAAGGGAAATATTAATTACCGTTGAGGGTTAGCACTTTGTAACCGCAAAAAATAAGCACTATAGAAGTACCATGTAACAAGTAATTTTCACAGATGGAGCATCTACTGAAAATTTATGATCATGGCACCTGTAGATAGCCTGTAATTGCACTCTTCTTACTTTTTTCCCCATTTTAGGGTAGGGGCATGGGCTGGCTGCCCGATCCCCCTCCCTTGAAGCTGCATGTACTATGTTACATGCAGCCCTAGGGAAGGACAGATATTCCAACTAACGTTTGAAGGCATTACATTAACTTTAATTTATGTCTTTTAATCTCACGCTCCACAGGGTTTATTGTTCATCAGTACTATTTTCACGTTGTTCTCATTTTTCACTCTATTCTGGTATTCAATCGCTTGGATATTTGTAACAACTATTTATGCCCTATGGAAGTGTCCTACTTATACACATAAAGCTGGCTTTGTTGGTGCTTCAAGTCTTTGGTAAGTAGATGCATTATAATCTGGAAATCTACAATAATCGATGCAGTTTCGTTTTTAACTAATCAAAAACAAAATAAGTAATATATGTTAACCAATACAAAAAATGTATAAAACTTTTCTGCATATTATATAGAAGATAAAGGTTGGAGTGTGTCTATTAATAAACATAATATCTTTAAAGTAAGCTCAGTCCAGACATGTGACATGCCATATTATAGTCATGATGTCATCACATCATGACCATATATAGTACTGTATGGGCATACAACAGTTTTTTTGTCAAATTTGAAAATCTTGACATCTTTACAGAGTTATCAGATTTTTGTTTTGATCAGACTCTCAAAGAATGTCTGATGAACATTGATTGACAATTTTACAATTAATTAAACATGAACTTAAATGGACTTTTCCGGTAAGGCCCTTTGGATATTGTTGCTAAAGTAAGGGACCTTAAGCAATATATATGTATCTTAAAGCCTGGCTTTTTTTTTATATAATGATTTGATAAATTCAATTTCGGAACAATGAAATCAAAGAAAACTAAAACAAAACATTAACAAATTTACAAAATGCCAAGGATTGTCAAAATTTAACTAAATTTAACTGCCTTTAACTGAACTAGAAAATTATATGTACAGATACCCCCTCCTTTGAGAGACCTCTATTAATAAGGAATTTAACACAAAATGAAGGAAAGGTTATCTTTTAACACTTTGGCAAACCCTATTAAGGTGACACTTGTTTTGGTTACAAAGGTATCCCCTTATTAGGGATTTTAATATATAAACTTCATTATGCAAAATAGTAATAAAGAATTTTAAATACTGTATTTAAAAAAAATCATAGTAATCATAAGCATTATACCTTCAAGTAGCAAGTTAAAAATATATAAAAGTTTATGGCCATCTTTAAATTGAAACATTGCAATGGTAATTATATGGTAATTGATTATTAATTTTTGTATCTTAATTAACAGGCCAAGGCGATTTATGTTGGTACTTGGTATTCTTGTAATCTTGAACATCTGTGCATCTATTGCGCTGGATGTTATCTCATTGAAAGATATTACCGTAAGTATACACCTAAATATTTTTTCTCTATTAACCCATACTCTAACTACTATGACTCTGTATTCAAAATAGTTTTGTTTTATAGTGGACGGCTTGATGCCGGAGTGTTCAAAGTTTTGATTGAATTGTTTCAGAGCCAAGTTTCAAACATAATGTGGATGATGATTGCATTTCAAACATAAAGTGCATCCTCTAATTCCAGACCTCTCTAATTCTGAGATGCCTCTAATTCAAGAGCTGTTTTTGTAAGAACCAAACAATTGTCAATCTTTTCACACAAAGAAAATACTAATAACTAGCAACACACCAAAAAGATTCTTAAAGACCATAAATGTAAAATGTCATTTCAAGACAATTCATTTTTGAGTGCATTGACCTGAATAATATTTGTGTTTTATTTCTAAGTTTGCTGGGTAGAGTCTTGGTGAAAGGTATTATTGTATTTTTATTCTGATTAATATTGCCTTTTTAAAACTTACGCTGCCAATGACGCGAGTTCACGTCCGACAGGGTTCTCAGTTTCCCAAAGATGTGAGTTCACGTCCACACCTGCGAAACTTAGTACAAAATTGTATTGTACAGGAACTCACAGGAAGTGGTCATTAGAATGTGTATTCGCACCCTAGAAGTTCAGAGAAGAATTTGGAAGTAAGGATCTAAAAAACGTTCTGTATATATGTTGTATGTTCCATTGCAGTGGATGGGAATGATTTTCACTATGGTGGCGTCCTTTATATGCCATGGAATGAAACTACAGTAGGAAGCGTGTTAACATGTTAATCCTTTTAATGAAAAAAGAGACACCTGCTTATTTGCATAAATTATCATATTTTGCAGAACTTTGATTGTGGGTCCAGTTTTGATTGTGACCAGCTCAAGATCAAGACGATCTTCTCCGTCATCTTCTTCTCTCTTCATGTTCTCTACCTTCTTATGGTTTCCATTTCAAATTGGCTGCTGTTTCGAAACTTCAAATTTCAAATAGGTGACATCCTTGAAGAGCAGATGGTGATATCTAGGGATGTTGGAAAGGTGATTTTGGCAGCAAAATCTGGAAGGTATTGCTTATTTTTTCAGTTCAATTTATTTCTGTTCAATGGTGTAATAAATATGGACACAAAGCAAAAAGGGAAAAGCACTACACAGGGGGGAAAAAGGGGGAAGAAAGTGAGGAGAGATAATTTAAAAAAAACAAGTGGAATAGCTGAGCGGTTAAGGCAGAAATATATTTTGTATATTCTGAATTTTTTTAATGGTTTGTGTAATTTTTCCTCAGTTTCTAAATTGTTTTTTCATTGATACCTATATTCGTTTTATATTCTGATTTTTTAAAATCATTTATTAATTGATTATTGAATTAATTTATATATATCTGGATTTCTTTTTTTTTTTTTAATATTTTCATTTCTTGTTTTCCACTTTATTAAAAATAGAGTTATCCATAAGGGGATTTCAAAATTATATATCTGTATATATAAAAACAAGAAAATGATAGAGGAAAGAAACTGCCATTTGCTTTTATTACTTACCTCAGCCCCACCTATGGTGTGGTTGAGATGGTCTGTCCTGTGAAAGGCCCTCCCTAGCTTTTGAATTCCTAGATCCACCACTGTGATCAAAGCTGATCTTTTTGGACCCTTGATGCTCCGTTCCAAGTCTTGGAATGAGGTCATATTTGATTTGTGTTTAGAGCATGTTTTTTACACTGTAGCTTTGTGATGGGGAATAATGACAACACAATCAACAGCCATTCCATTGTATTGTATATAAAATATGAAATAATCAAAAATGATGTGGTTACTGTTATTTCTGTGATATAAGCCCAATCCCTTGAACATAAATTTGGTCAAATTTTTGGCTTATATGCAGGGAATCCCCCTTTCACAAGAAACTTGATGACCTTTTTTTAAACTGACAGCATCCATGTCCATTCAGGCTACAATGAATGTAATGCTGGTTGTTTGGTAGTTGTACGTGCGTATTCAGCGTCACGTCAAAGTATACAAAATTACACTGAAACTGATACTTTAGTTGAGTAGAACATAGGTCCCCTTTTATTCAAACGATGCAACGATTTCACTGATGTAAGATTATATATACAGTATATATATATATAAAAAGATGTAGACTACCGTTACTCCTATTCTATTTAAGTTGTTACTAATAATCATCAACTATCCTAGGGTGTGTTTCTACTGATAAACACAAAATAATCAATTTTTTTAAACCAATTTTTTAATGAATACCAGACAGACTGCTCGCGTTACAAGTGCATTTTTGATTTTTCGAAAATCGGTTTTCATGATGGAAACTATGTCACCATTTTGTTTATACAACACGTTGTTTTCCTAACTGTATAGGATAGTATCTTTCTCGTTCCTGTCATGATGACGAGGAGTAAGATACGGTGTGGGGCGAGAAGGCAAATGTTTTCAGCTGTGCTCATCGGCACAATGAATGAGCGACAAAACGAGGACAATGGTAGGCCCAAAAGAGCGGAGAGGCCTAGGCCCAATATCCCCATACAAAATAATTACAAAACGAATTCGTCGCTCCACATGTTTTTTGATATTTTTAGCTTGTAGGCCTAGGACACGTGATGGATAGCTACCATTAAAACTAGATAGGTATTCTAGAAAAATATTTTTATAACCTTGCAGTAATGTGCACACACAATTCCCAACAAAATTATAATATTGATGACAAACTTGTGAATTTATACTAATTATACAATAAAACTTTAAAAAAATCGCAAAAATAGAATTGTATACTGATTATATAATCTTCTAATAAATATAGCACCCTCTCAATAAAGCTCTGTTCAGGTTAAACCATTAAATTAAACTAATTCCTCCATGGTTATACATTATTTTCTTTGCCAAAAAAATGTTGGATACCCATATATAGTCATGAGGTACCTATATATGGTCATGATAATTATGATGCCATCATGACCATGTATTGTCAAATAAAATTTGATCATCTGGACAGAGCTGAAGATAAGTGCTCTATTTACTATAATTACCTAGATAGCGCCCTCTATGTTGTTTAATGCACCTTTCCCTAGTGTCAATTAAACTTGACTGACCAATCAGAACAGTGCCAAGAATATTATGTGATGTCCCACGCACAAACAAGTTGAGTTGTGATGCTTAGAGTATGCCGTCATTAATTTTCTGGGGCATTAACTACAATGTTCAAGAGACAAAGCTAAGCGGAGATGTCTGATATGAACTGTCTTTTGCGCATTGACTTAATGGCATCAAACTAATACTTCCTGTTAATATTAAACAATTGCAGGCCTTGTTGTAGGCTAATTCCTAATGTACTTCTAAATAATCTATGCTCTCAGATTATCTTTGAGACTCAAAATTGTCAATGATTTACAAAATGATTTCAACTTAAGATAATGACTATTACCCTTGGTTGCCCCTGACTTAACCGCTCGGCCAATCAACTCGACTATATTATATATCACATGGTCAGTTGTTTTTAAGTTTATGATACTCAGTGTTTGAGTTAATTTATTTTGTGAGAGAGATGATGTACCCACAGTGCTATATCTGTCTCTTATACACATCTAGATGTGTATAAGAGACAGAGGTAAAGTTCACCATATCAATGTCACTATCAGACATTTCAAACTGGTGATAAAGATGTATTTCATCAACATTTGTCTGATTAATTGACTTCAAGGAAGTTCCATAGTCATCAAACCACTCCAATGTTATTGGTGGGTCTCCAGGTTGAGAGATACAAGAAAGATCGACTATAAATGACATACTGGTCACAGATTTTGCTACGTTGTACGTACACTCTGGCTCTGGAAGAAAACCTTCAATCAGCAACAATGCTTTTGCTGTAATGTTCATATGGGGTGGTTTGAAGTTCAACATGCAGTTATGTATACCATGGTCAGATGGGTCCAAATATAAGATACTCAATGCTTGAGATATTTCAGTTTGTGAAATTGAAGGGCCAACTATTCCATATCTCGGCATTCCATACAAATATGTGTCATATCTATTAATAACTGTGCCATTATCAGCTACCTTAATGCCATTCCTTGTCCAAGTAAACCAGTGTGGTACGCTTACTTCACTGGCAGTCAGGTTTGCTGAACAAACAAATTGAACTACGCCAATGTGTTCCATCACCATATACCTGGTCACTAGCGGGTCGATACTTATTTCAGCACATTTTAAATGTTGTAAGTGGATGATTGCAACCAATAAATTAATCCAAAACATGATGATGCCAGACGTAAAGTCAACTCAAAAAAGGAAACTGCAATGAGAAAACCGAAATCAGTCAGTTTGAAAACTTCAAGAAATAATTTTAGCAGTGGATGCAGTACCTTCTATATATCCAATATCATGATAAAATGTGTAACTCATAATATAAAATGGGGGAACCATTTCGACCCTAAGTATAGGTGTTACAACAATAAAGTTTAATACTAATATTATATATACAGTATGCAAACACTTACTGTTTTTTTTATGCAAATCTTTGGTCCGTTTGGACCCTCTTCGGGCGTAGTCTGATGATAAAATGCAAGAGATAAAAGGTAAAGCGAATATTACCCAATCCAAGAAGCCTTTTATAACAATTTAATCACATATACGGAGCCATATATTGAGAGTCAAATGTACAGTATCCAGTATGAGGAATTTATTATATCATGAAATTCTTATTTCCTGTTACTGTATATCAACATGGATTGTCGACATTTGTTGGGTATGAGTGAGGTATACCTTTGTGTTTGTACATTATTCATAGGCTTTGGCATGATCTACTTTTTATTCAATACTTACTGGAGTGTGAATTTAGCACAAAGAAATTATTGTTGTATTATTTCAAAGTTCAAAGTAAATTTATTGTCAATAGTACAACAAGTAAAATTGAAATTTGGTTTCCCCGGATACAAAAATAAATATCACAGTAAGATTCTAAAAAATTGCAGGTTAAATAAAGTATCATCAACTCACTATAATTTTTAATTTAGTATACAAAATATAGTACAAAATAGTTTATAAAATTCCAGTGTAAGACATTCAAGAAAATCACAATTAAAAATAATTACAATTAAAAATATTGCAGCTTAAATATAAAAAATTCAATTAAAAATTATTCAATTACAAAAAATTATTGCAGCTATAAAATATCAAAATTTTAATTTAAACATTATTTTAGTTTACCAAAAATATAATTCCAGAGAAGACATTAAAAAATAACATAATAAAGTAAAAAAATTTAAAATTATTATAAATTCTTTTTTTTTTCCTTACCCCCATCATCAGTTCAATAAATATCTTAAAGTAAGCAAAGAATAAAATAATGTTTATTTCCTCCTGAAATCAGCGTTAAATAAAAATATTGAGTTAGGAACAAAGGAGAATTTACATCTATTATTTGTTTTCTTTGTGTTCTTTGTCATGTTTAGCTTGATGTTTCTTTTCCAGCAAATCAAATCTTTGCTAAAAGCTGTTGTATACCCATTTAGTCATGGTATGCTCATTATTTGATGTCATCATGACCATAGGCAAGTCTCATGTTTTTATAAAATATAATTTCATAGTGAGGACAAGACTAAAAGATAAGTACATATTTGCTATCACTTAAATAGCGCCCTCTATTTTGTAACAATGCAATTTCCCTGTGCTAATCAAACTTATCTGACCAATCAGAACATTGCCAAGAATATCTACATGTCCCACAAACAAACAAGTTTACGTTGTGACGTTTACAGTATGCAGTTATTTTCTGGGATATTAGCAACAATGTTGAAGAGGTGTGGCTAAGCGGAGATGTCTCTTATGAACTTTCCATTGCGCATAGACTAATGGCATCGAACTAACTTCCTGTTACTAAATAATTGCAGGCCATGTGGGATGCTAATTCCTAATGTACCTCTAAGTTATTTCAAGTTACGATAATGACTACCCTTAGTTTTCTTTCCACCGCAAAAATCGTATTTTTATACATGATGTACAAATATTTATTTTTATTAATGTTTTACTTCTTATAATTTGTTTTTGTATGTAAAGTTTGTTTTCTTAGTTGTGCTACTCTTCTCTACTTTTTTGTTTAATACATATTCTATCTATGTCTTTACCTAAATAAAGACAAATAAAGTTTACCCTACTCTAAGAACTACATTGTTGGGTTGGGTTGGAATTTAATTTAATAGTCCATTTTTTAACTTTTCATTATTATTCCATTGATCCATACAATTGATTTTCAGCACTAATATAATCATTCCCTTTTGCTTTCTCTTCAGCTCCAATAATTTTATCAGTTCCATTACCATCTTTTTCTATCACAAATGAAGTAATCATTTCATCCTTTTCATTATCAATATGACCTTTTCTTGCTGTGGTCACTCTTGTATCCTTTTCTCCATTTTTTGGCTGCTCAACATATTTGCTGCTATCATCTGGTAATTTAACAGTTTGAAAGGCGTTGTTATTGTTACCAGACGTGCTTAATTTATATCAATTTTTCTTTCATAAAAAATATACACTACCATTGCGATTATAAGGCAGAGTAACACACTGAATCCTGTTGCAAATGTAATGATGTAGACCTTATCAGGTTTGCCTTCTGTACTTGATTCGGTGTACTGGTCTGGTGTAAGAGTAGCAAGTGTTGATATAACTGGAGCAAGTGTTGATTGAACTGGAGCTAGTGTTGATTGAATTGGAGGCCTAACTGAAAAAGTTTCATTCGGTAATGAAATAGCAAGATTGCAATCCTTTACTGTCATGGTGTTTCCTGCTTGACACCTGAAGTTCACCAAGTCTACATCACTACCGTTAGTTTCAAACTGAAGATTAAGCTGTATTTTCATTGACATCATCTTTCTGATCAATTGACTTTAAGGAGAATTTATCCTCATCAAACCACTCTAAAATTATTGGAGGGTCCCCAGGTTGGGAGGTGCAAGAAAGTTCAAACGTGAGTGGCATAGCCTGTATTATGGTGTACATGCACTGTGGCTCAGGAAGAAAATCTTTGATCAACAACACAGCTGCTGCTGTAAAGTTCATAATTGATGGTTTGAAGTTCAAAATACAATTGTATTTTTCATTTTATTTCATTTCTTTAGGCAGGAGGGCCAAGGATATGCCAATAAGTGAACTTAATCACTGTCCACGTGGCATATCCATTTAACAACAGGGGACTTAATGGACCAGTACACAGGGGTAACCCCCTCCTCTTCTCGAATGATGTACCAGGCTCTTTAAAGTGCACACGAGCCAAATGCGTACACTGGGCCTACAGTTTAAAGTCCTTATCCGAGAAGACTTGTTCCATCACCGGAACCATTGGCGAGTGAGCCGTTCGAACCAATGCTGATATTAGAGCTGAAAGTCACGGTGCCCCTGACTTAACCGCTCGGCCAATCAACTCGACTATATTATATATCACATGGTCAGTTGTTTTTAAGTTTATGATACTCAGTGTTTGAGTTAATTTATTTTGTGAGAGAGATGATGTACCCACAGTGCTATATCTAGGCATCTCGTTCAAATAAGTGTCATTAATCCTACGAAAAAAATGTCATTGTCCACCACCGTTACACCGTTCCATGTCCAAGTGATCCAGTGATTTGTGCCCACTTCTTTATCAGTTAGATTTGCTGAACAGACAAACTGAACATTCTTGTCCTCATGCACTGACTGGTCAATACGTATTTTTCTGCAGATTTTGCATGTTGTATGTAAATGATTGCAACCAGTAAATGAATCCAAAACATTGTGTTGCCAGACACAACCTCACCTCAAAATGTCAAACCGCAATTAAGAAACTGAAATCATTCAGTTTGGATGAAAAACATAACCAAATCAAACAAGTTCTTTATAACCATTTATTTACACACTGTACGTACCCATGTGTTGGGATGAAATGTAGGCCTACAGTGCCTAATATTAAGAATTTAATATATATCATGAAATTCTTATATCCTGTTATTAAATCAACATGGATTGTTGACGTTTGCTAGTTATATAGTGAAGTGCACTTTTGTGTTTTTGCGTATATACAGGGTTTGACAAGATCGGCTTTCTATTCAATACTCACTGGAGTATGAATTTAGTACAAAGAAGAAATTATTGTTGTATTATTGGTTTTGTTTGTTTTCCTTATCTTGTGTGGCTTGATATTTCTTCTTCCAGCAAGCCATACAAAAGTTCATTAATTGATCTGCTAAAAAAAGTATTTATTTTAGTTTTACTTTAATATAAATAATACTAATTATCAGCAAAAACTTAAAGTGTTTTTATTGCAAATAATTAATTACAATTAAGAAAACAAATAAAGTAAAACATCAATTTTCAAAACTTCACAAATACAATCACTCAATTTGGACACAATGAAAAAAAAATAAAATCTATAATTTAATATCTATCTACAAATAATTCATAAATACAATATACAAAATTTGACATAAACAAACAAAAGTCATAATCAAAGAAAAGATCATTAAAATACCCTCAACCTTAAAGCTTATGGTCATGGTGAGATGTTATGACCATGTTTAGGCATGTCTATAATGTTTTTCTAATAAAATTTGAGTCTGCTATAATCACCTAAATATCACCCTTAAAGAAAAACCTTTTCTTTGTGTCATTCAATTTGACCAATCAGAACAATGCCACGAATATGTACATGTCCCACAAACAAACATGTTTATATTGTGATCCTTTCGGTATGCAGTTATTTTTTTAAGCTACAATATTCAAGAGACAGAGTTCTGTTATGAACTGTCCGCTGCGCATTTATTTCTCTATGCATGGAGACTAATTACAGTAGATTGAACTAACTCATTGTTAGTACTAAATAATTGCAGGTTTTGTGGTAAGCTAATGCCTAGTGTACTTGTAAATAATCTACGCTCTCAAATTATCTTTGAGGCTGAAAATTGTCAATTATTTACATAAATGATTTCAACTTGCAATAATAACTATTACCAGGGTTGTAGCTGTAAACAACAATTAATGTTCACCCTTAAAGGCTGTATGATAGACATTTTAAGGGTGGATGCACGATAACATGGGAAACTCTAAATGATAAGAGTGGATTTTAAGGATGGAAAAGTGGGTTAATAAGGGTGGGTGGAGGCAGTGGTGTTGAGAGCCAGTATAAGGGCCCTGGGGCAACACCTCACATG
>NW_022728550.1:1849180-1856581 GCF_011630105.1 Anneissia japonica | reverse complement strand
CTTCCCCCCCCCCAGAAGACCCGGGGCAGCGACCCCCTGACCCCCTCTCTCGACGCCACTGGGTGGAGGGCCATGAAATTTAGCTTTAGAATGGGTGGAAAACTTCAACTGTTGGTTGTTCCGCCCCAACATAAGTACATTCCTGCTATTGCCATTGGTTTCTCCTACCTCAAAAATCATATGTTTACACATGATGTACTGTACAAATATTTTATTAATATTTAACTTCCATTACTTACATTTAAATTTACATACTTTGTATGTAAATTGTAAATAAATGTATGAACAATCTTGCACCCTCTAGCTTTTAAAGCTGTTCCGATTTTCAAATTTTCTTATACAAAAAACTGTTCTATGCCCATACAGTCAAGGTGTGCTTATATTTGGTCATTATGTGATGTCATCGCCACCATATATAGGCATGTAACATGTTTTTGTAATTAAACTGTTCTCTGTTCTGAGGTGCCCATCCTATCAATATTTCTTTTATACAAATGCACTACCATTGCGATTATAAGGTAGAGTAGCACACAGATTGTGGATTTTTGACTTTTGTATTGGCCTTTTTACACGTAGTCTGAGCTATTTTAATTTTCAACCAATCACTAGCAAGTCCACCAACAGAGACATATAAGTATTTCACTGTTGTTGGATTTCTGCATATTATTCTCCTGAAGACGATTGAACATTCACTCGTCGCAAAATCAATTTTTTGTTATTAATACTGTGTTAAAGATTAAAAACAGAGCTATACAATGGTAAAAGAATCATTTAAATCAGACATTTCCCTATGAAGTTACAAGCGTTTAACATAGAGCTATTTAAAAATCGAGAAATCAGCATTCAAAGTTTATGACTTCAGGCATTTCTAGGGGAGAAACCATCACCAAAATGTAAAAAAAAAATGTTGTTTAACATTGAAAATGGGGAAAATAAAAGCACATCATAATTTATAGATATATAGAGGTTAGTTTAGTGCAATAAAATAGATTTCAGAAATTTTATCACTCCGTCATGTTTTGGCCATTATCTCAGAATCACGATTTGCAATGCGTACTGGTTTGGCTTGTTGTCTTTGCCACGTATATGTAAAGCATCCTCTAGCTTAAAGCTCGACTGTCCAGATTTATCAACATTTTTGAAAAAAAAATTGTTGTGTGCCTAGTGTATATGTACAGTAGTGGTATTGTGATGTTGTCATGACTATATTTAGGCATAATGTTTTTCTCTAATAAAATTTGATAGTCTGCTATGATCACCTAAATATCACTATATTGTAACAATGGAACTTTGCCACTTTTCAATCCAATTAGAGCAGTGCCCGAAGTGTGCATGCGCCACAAGCAATTTTATGTTGCAACCATTATGCAGTCATTTTCTGGGACATTAGCAACAAGGTTTAGAGGTGGGGTTCAGCGGAGAGGTCTTTTATGAACTGTTCTCAAATGCGCATGTAGGCTCTGGCATCGAGCTAACTTCCTGTCAAAACTAAATAACTGCAGATCTTGGTAATAGGCCTAATGAACTCCTAAATAATGTATGCTCTCAGATTATTTTTGATGCTTAATATTGTCAATGATGAATAATTAAAACTAACTAATCATTTTTTCTCAAAAATCTAAAATATTTTACATGTGGTACACACACATTTTATTAGTGAATACTTAGAATTTGTTTTTGTATGTAAACCTTATTTTCTATGATACTGTTCTCTAATTATCATTTTGTTTAATGATTATTCAGTATTGTCTCTACCTAAATATCTCTACATTTTCTGAAAATTTACTTGTTTGAAATATTTACTTTTAATAGTCTATTCTGAGGTTTTCATTTTCAGACGTTCAATCCATACAATGAATTTTCAACAGTAATGTAATCTTTCCCTTTTGCTTGCTTTTGAGCTCCAATAATTTTCTCAGTGTCACTACCAACTTCTTCCTTCCCAAATGAAGTAATCATTTCATCCTTCTCACTATCAATACACTTCAACATATGGCCTTTTGTTGCTATGGTATCTCTTAAATCCTTTTCTCTATTTTTTTGTTGAACATTAGCTGACCTCTCATTTTCACCTGACGTTCTCATCCTATCATGTTTTCTTTTATACAAAAAAATATACACCACCATTGCTATTATAATGCAGAGTAACACACTGAACCCCGTTGCAAATGTAATGACATGGACCTTATCAGGTTTTCCTTCTGTACTTGATTCAGTGTACTGGTCTGATGCAAAAGTTGATTTAACTGGAGCAAGTGTTGACTGAACTGGAGGCCTAACTGAAAAAGTTTCATTCGTTAATAAAATAGCAAGATGGCATTTCTTTGTTTTCTTGCCACTGTTTTTAGCTTGACAAGTAAAGTTTACCATGTCAGTGTTGCTAATAGACATTTCAGACTGATGATAAAGATGTATTTCATCAATGTTTGTCTGATTAATTGACTTCAAGGAAACTCCATCATCATTAAACCACTCCAGTGTTATTGGTGGGTATCCAGGTTGAGAGACACAAGAAAGATCGACTGTAAATGACATACTGGTCACAGATTTTGCTATGTTGTACGTACACTGCAGCTCTGGAAGAAAATCTTCAATCAGCAACAATGCTTTTGCTGTAATGTTCATATGGGGTGGTTTGAAGTTCAACATGCACTTATGTATACCATGGTCAGATATGTCCAAATTAATGATAATCAGTGCTTGAAATATTTCAGTTTGTAAAGTTGATGAAGAGCCAATTACTGTATATCTCGGCATTCCATTGAAATATGTGTCATTTCTATTAATAACTGTGCCATTATCAGCTACCTTAATGCCATTCCTTGTCCAAGTAAACCAGTGTGGTATGCTTACTTCAGTAGCAGCCAGGTTTGCTGAACAAACAAATTCACCTACGCCAACATGTTCCATCACCATATATCTGATCACTAGCGGGTTGATACTTATTTCAGCACATTTTAAATGTTGTAAGTGGATGATTGCAACCAATAAATTAACCCAAAACATGATGATGCCAGATGTAAAGTCACCTCAAAAAAGCAAACTGCAATGGGAAAACTGAAATTATTAATTTGGAAACATCAAGAAGTAAGTTTAACGGTGGATGCAGTACCTTCTACATCTAAAATAGTGATAAAATGTGTAACTCATAATATGTAACATAATATGTGTAACATATAATATTTTGACCCTTAACCTTTAACTTTTATAGGTGTTACAACATTAAAGTGTAATAGCAATATTATACAGTATGCCAGCACTTACTGTTTTTTTGTTTTTTGTTTTTTTTTGCAAATCTTTGGTCCGTTAGGACCCTCTTCAAGCATAGTCCTATGATAAAATGCAAGAGATGAAAGGTAAAGCGAACATAAGCAAATCCAAGAAGCTTTTTATAAAAACTTAAATCACACGTATGCAGCCATATATTTGATAGTCAAATGTGCAGTACCCAGTATGAAGAATTTGCTGTCATGAAATTCTTATTTCTTGTTACATCAACATGGATTGTTGATATGTGTTGGGTATGAGTGAGGTGTACCTTTGTGTTTGTACATTATTCACAGGTTTTGGCATGATCTACTTTTTATTCAATACTTATTGGAGTGTGAATCTAGTACAAAGAAGAAATTATTGTTGTATTATTTGTTTTGTTTGTGTTCTTTATCATGTCTGGCTTGATGTTTCTTTTCCAGCAAATCATACAAAAGTTCAGTAATAGATTTACTTAAATAAATTATTTATTTTTTGTCATACAAACAACCCAAATACCAGAAAAAGTGGAAAGTTTTGTATTTACATAATATTAACAATTAAAATGCAAATAATATAAAACATCAATTATCAACAAAAATTTACAAAAACAATCACTCAACAAAACTTTAAATTTGCAATTATTAAAATAATATACTGTACAGCACCAGCTTCAAGCTACTCTGTCCAGATTAAATCAATCTTCTTTGCTAAAAGCTGTTGTATACCCATATAGTCATGGTATGCTCATTATGTGATGTCATCATGACCATAGGAATGTCTCATGTTTTTATAAAATATAATATCATAGTCTGGACAAGATAAAGATAAGTACATATTTGCTATCACTTAAATAGCACCCTCTATTTTGTAACAATGCAATTTCCTTGTGCCAATCAAACTTATCTGACCAATCAGAACATTGCCAAGAATATCTACATGTCCCACAAACAAACAAGTTTACGTTGTGACGTATACAGTATGCAGTTATATTCTGGGATATTAACAACAATGTTGAAGAGGTGTGGCTAAGCGGAGATGTCTGTTATCAACTGTCCATTGCGCATAGACTAATGGCATTGAACTAACTTCCTGTTGATACTAAATAATTGCAGGCCTTGTGGGATGCTAATGCCTAATGTACCTCAAGTAATCTACGCTCTCAAATTGTCTTTGAGGCTCAAAATTGTCAATGATTTACAAAATTATTTCAAGTTACGATAGTGACTACTACCCTTAGTTTTCATTCCACCTCAAAAATCGTATTTTTATACATGATGTACAAATATTTGTTTTTATTAATGTTTTACTTCTTATAATTTGTTTTTGTATGTAAAGTTTGTTTTCTTAGTTGTGCTACTCTTCTCTACTTTTTTGTTTAATAAATATTCTATGTATGTCCTTACCTAAATAACTTTAAGTTTACCCTACTCTAAGAACTGCATTATTGGGTGGGTTGGGTTGGAATTTACTTGATTACAACATTTAGTTAATAGTCCATTTTTTAACTTTTCATTATTATTCCATTGATCCATACAATGGATTCATACAATTGATTTTCAGCACTAATATAATCATTCCCTTTTGCTTTCTCTTCAGCTCCAATAATTTTATCAGTTCCATTACCATCTTTTTCTATCACAAATGAAGTAATCATTTCATCCTTTTCATTATCAATATGACCTTTTGTTGCCATGGTGAATGTTGTCTCCTTTTCACCATTTTTTGGTTCAACATCTAAGTAGTTGTTCTGCGGTAATGGCTGCTCAGCATCATCTGATAATTTAGCTGTTTGAAAGGCGTTCGATGTCCTGTTATTGTCAGCTGACTTGCCCATCTTATCAATTCTGCTTTTATAAAGAATTACCATTGCGATTATAAGGCAGAGAAACACACTGAATCCCGGTGCAAATGTAATGATATAGACAATGTAAGGCTTTCCTTCTGTACTTGATTCAGTGTACTGGTCTGATGCAAAAGTTGATTTAACTGGAGCAAGTGTTGACTGAATTGGAAAAAGTGTTGATTGAACTGGAGCTAGTGTTGATGAAACTGGAGCTAGTGTTGATTGAACTGGAGGCCTAACTGAAAAAGTTTCATTCGGTAATGAAATAGCAAGATTGCAATCCTTTACTGTAATGCCGTTTCTTCCTTGACACCTGAAGTTCACCAAGTCTATATCACTACCATTAATTTCAAACCGATGATTAAGCTGTATTTCATTGACATCATCTTTTTGAGTAATGAACTCCAAGTGGAATTTATCCTCATCAAACCACTCTAAAATTATTTGTGGGTCCCCAGGTTGGGAGATGCAAGAAAGTTCAAAGGTGAGTGGCATAGCCTGTATTATGGTGTACATGCACTGTGGCTCAGGAAGAAAATCTTTGATCAACAACACAGCTGCTGCTGTAAAGTTCATAATTGGTGGTTTGAAGTTCAAAATACAATTATATATCCCATGGTCAGTTGTTTTTAAGTTTATGATATTCAATGTTTGATTTAATTTATTCTGTGAGAGAGATGATATACCCGCAATGCTATATCTAGGCATCTCGTTCAAATAAGTGTCATTAATCCTATGAAATACTGTGTCATTGTCCGCCACCGTTACACCATTTCGTGTCCAACTGATCCAGTGGTTTGTGCCCGCTTCTTTATCAGTCAGATTTGCTGAACAGACAAACTGAACATTCTTTTCTTCATGCATTGACTGGTCGATACGTATTTCAGCAGATTTTGCATGTTGTATGTAGATGATTGCAACCAATAAATGAATCCAAATCATGGTGATGCCAGACACAAGCTCATTTATTTATACACTGTACATACCCATGTATTGAGATGAAATGTAGGCCTTCAGTGCCTCATATTAAGGATTTAATATATATCATGAAATTCTTATTTCCTGTTATTATATCAACAAGGATTGTTGACATTTGATACTTATATAGTGAGGTGCACCTTTGTGTTTTATTCACAGTGTTCAACAAGATTTGCTTCTATTCAATACTCACTGGAGTATGAATTTAATAGTACAAAGAAATTATAGTTGTATTATTGGTTTTGTTTGTTTATAAATCTTTTATCTTATGAGGCTTGATATTTCTTTTCCAGAAATCATACAAAATTTCAGTAATTGATTTGCTAATAAAAGTATTTATACAAATAATACAAATAAGCAGCAAAAGCTGAAAGTTTTCTTTATTGCAATTAATTAATTACAATTAAGAAAACAAATAGAGTAAAATATCATTTATCAAAACTTCACAATAACAATCACTCAATGAAAAAAAACCAATCTATAATTTAATATCTATCTACAAATAATTCATAAATACAATATACAAATTTCACATAAACAAATAAAAGTCATAATCAAAGAAAACAACCTTAAAACTTATGGTCATGATGTAATGTTGTTATAACCATATTTAGGCATGTATAAATGTTTTTCTAATAAAATTTGAGTCTGCTATAATCACCAAATATCATCCTCTATTGAACCTTTTCTTTGTGTCATTCAAACTTAATTGACCAATCAAAACAGTGCCAAGGATATGTACATGTCTCACAAACAAATATGTTTATATTGTGATGCTTACAGTATGCAGTTATTTTCTGGGACATTAGCTACAATGTTTAAGAGGCAGAGTTCTGTTATGAACTGTCTGCTGCGCATTTCTTTCTCTGTGCATAGACTAATTACATTGAACTAACTTTATTGTTAATACTAAAATAAATAGCAGGCCTTGTGGTAGGTTAATGCCTAGTGTATTTCTAAGTAATCTACGCTCTCAGATTATTTGGTAAACTCCAAATAATAAGAGTGGATTTTATGGGTGGAAAAGTGGGTTAATAAGGGTGGGTAGAGGGCCATGAAATTAGTTTTAGACAGGGTGGAAAACTTCAAGGGTGGGTTGCTCTGCCCACCATACATAACTGAGTACATTCCTGCTATTACCATTGGTTTATCCTACCTCAAAAATCATATTTTTACACTTGATGTACAAATATTTCATTAATGTTTTACTTCTTAGAATTTGTTTTTTATTGTAGGGTGTTTTTTCCAATTGTGCTAAATGTACTTGAATACATTTTCAATCTACAAATTAGTCTTTACATAAATATGTGTAACTTTAACCTATTTTT
>NW_022728550.1:1844938-1847339 GCF_011630105.1 Anneissia japonica | reverse complement strand
GTACATGTCCCATAAACAAACGTGTTTATATTGTGATGTTTACGGCTGTCTCTTTTACACATCTAGATGTGTATAAGAGACAGGGGTAGGAGTTGATTTAATTGGGGAAAGTGTTGATTGAACTGGAAAAAGTGTTGATTGAACTGGAGAAAGTGTTGATTGAACTGGAGAAAGTGTTGATTGAACAGGATCTTGTGTTGATTGACCTGGAGCAAGTGTTTTCTGAACTGTAGCAATTGTTGATATAACTGGAGCAAGTGTTGATTGAACTGGAGCTAGTGTTGATTGAACTGGAGGCCTAACTGAAAAAGTTTCATTCGGTAATGAAATAGCAAGATTGCAATCCTTTACTGTAATGCCGTTTCTTCCTTGACACCTGAAGTTCACCAAGTCTACATCACTACCATTAATTTCAAACCGATGATTAAGCTGTATTTCATTGACATCATCTTTTTGAGTAATGAACTCCAAGTGGAATTTATCTTCATCAAACCACTCTAAAATTATTGGTGGGTCCCCAGGTTGGGAGGTGCAAGAAAGTTCAAACGTGAGTGGCATAGCCTGTATTATGGTGTACATGCACTGTGGCTCAGGAAGAAAATCTTTGATCAACAACACAGCTGCTGCTGTAAAGTTCATAATTGGTGGTTTGAAGTTCAAAATACAATTATATATCCCATGGTCAGTTGTTTTTAAGTTTATGATATTCAATGTTTGATTTAATTTATTCTGTGAGAGAGATGATATACCCGCAGTGCTATATCTAGGCATCTCGTTCAAATAAGTGTCATTAATCCTATGAAATACTGTGTCATTGTCCGCCACCGGTATACCATTTCGTGTCCAAGTGATCCAGTGGTTTGTGCCCACTTCTTTATCAGTCAGATTTGCTGAACAGACAAACTGAACATTCTTTCCCTCATGCATTGACTGGTCGATACGTATTTCAGCAGATTTTGCATGTTGTATTTAGAGGATTGCAACCAATAAATGAATCCAAATCATGGTGATGCCAGACACAAGCTCATTTATTTATACACTGTATATACCCATGTATTGTGATGAAATGTAGGCCTTCAGTGCCTAATATTAAGGATTTAATATACTGGATCATGAAATTCTTATTTCCTGTTATTAAATCAACAAGGATTGTTGACATTTGCTACTTATATAGTGAGGTGCACCTTTGTGTTTGTTTTATTCACAGTGTTCAACAAGATTTGCTTCTATTCAATACTCACTGGAGTATGAATTTAGTACAAAGAAATTATAGTTGTATTATTAGTTTTGTTTGTTTATAAATCTTTTATCTTATGTGGCTTGATATTTCTTTTCCAGAAATCATACAAAATTTCAGTAATTGATTTGCTAATAAAAGTTTATATTTTAGTTTTACTGTAATACAAATAATAAAAATTATCAGCAAAAGCTGAAAGTTTTCTTTATTGCAATTAATTAATTACAATTAAGAAAACAAATAAAGTAAAACATCAATTATCAAAACTTCACAAATACAATCACTCAATTAGCACACAATGAAAAAAAATATAATCTATAATTTAATATCTATCTACAAATAATTCATAATACAATATACAAATTTCACATAAACAAACAAAAGTCATAATCAAAGAAAACAACCTTAAAACTTATGGTCATGATGTAATGTTGTTATAACCATATTTAGGCATGTATAAATGTTTTTCTAATATAATTTGAGTCTGCTATAATCACCTAAATATCACCCTCTATTGAACCTTTTCTTTGTGTCATTCAAACTTAATTGACCAATCAAAACAGTGCCAAGGATATGTACATGTCCCACAAACAAATATGTTTATATTGTGATGCTTACAGTATGCAGTTATTTTCTGGGACATTAGCTACAATGTTCAAGAGGCAGAGTTCTGTTATGAACTGTCTGCTGCGCATTTCTTTCTCTGTGCATAGACTAATTACATTGAACTAACTTTATTGTTAATACTAAAATAAATAGCAGGCCTTGTGGTAGGCTAATGCCTAGTGTACTTCTAAATAATCTACACTCTCAGATTATTTGAGAGTGTACTGTAGATTATTTCCAAATAATAATAGTGGATTTTATGGGTGGAAAAGTGGGTTAATAAGGGTGGGTAGAGGGCCATGAAATTAGTTTTAGACAGGGTGGAAAACTTCAAGGGTGGGTTGCTCTGTCCACCATACATAAATACATTCCTGCTATTACCATTGGTTTATCCTACCTCAAAAATCATATTTTTACACTTGATGTACAAATATTTCGTTAATGTTTTACTTCTTAGAACTTGTTTTTTAATGTAAAGTGTTTTTTCCAATTGTGCTACATGTACTTATTATTTTGTTGAATACATTTTCAATCTACAATTTAGTCTTCACATAAATA
>NW_022728550.1:1837193-1844837 GCF_011630105.1 Anneissia japonica | reverse complement strand
CTACACTAATATAATCATTCCTTATTGCTTTCTCTTCAGCTCCAATAATTTTCTCAGTGTCATTACCATCTTTTTCTTTCACAAATGAAGTAACCATATCATTCTTCTCATTATCAATATGAACTTTTGTTGCTATGGTGTCTTTTGTATACTTTTCTCCATTGAGAGATTCAACATTTATATAGTTGTTCTGCTGTAATGGTTGCTCAACATATCTGCTGCTATCATCTGGTAATTTAGCTGTTTGAGAGGCATTGTCACATGATGTGCCCATCCTATCAATTTTTCTTTTATAAACAATATACACTACCAGTGCGATTATAAGGCAGAGTAACACACTAAACCCTGTTACAAATGTAATGATGTAGACCTTATCAGGTTTGCCTTCCATACTTGATTTAGTGTACTGGTTTGGTGCAAGAGTTGATTGAACTGGAAAAATTATTGATGAAACTGGAGCAAGTGTTGATTGAAGTGGAGAAAGTGTTGATTGAACTGGAGCAAATGTTTATTTAACTGGAGCAAGTGTTAATTGAACTGGAGCAAGTGTTGATTGAACTGGAGCAAGTGTTGATTGAACTGGAGCAAGTGTTGATTGAACAGGATAAAGTGTTGATTGAAATGGAGCGAGTGTTGATTGAACCGGGGGCCTAACTGAAAAAGTTTCATTTGGTAATAAAATAGCAATATTGCATTCCTTTGTTTTCATGCTGTTTCGAGCTTGACACTTAAAGGTCCACAAGTCTTCATCACTACCATTAATTTCAAACTGATGATTAAGCTGTATGTCATTGACATCATCATTCTGAATAATTGTCGAGTTCAAGATGAATTTATCATCATCAAACCACTCCAATGTTATTGGTGGATACCCGGGTTGAGAGATGCAAGAAAGTTCAACTGTGAGTGGCATTGCCTTTGCTATGTTGTACCTGCAGTGCAGCATAGGAAGAAAATCTTGAATCAGCAACACAGCTTCTGCTGTAAAGTTCTTATTTGGTGGTTTAATAAAGTTCAAAGTACAATTATATTTTCCATAGTCAGTTGTTTTTAAGTGTATGATATTCAGTGTTTGAGATAAATTGCTCTGTAATATATATGAACTGCTAGAAATGCTATGTCTAGGCAATCCATTTAAATATGTGTCGTTAATCCTATGAAGTACTGTGTTATTATCAGCCACTGTTACACCATTTCTTGTCCAAGTGATCCAATGCGGTATGCTGATTTCATCAGCAGTCAGGTTTGCCAAACAGGTAAATCCAACTGCTTCCTTTACCTTACCATATACCACTGGATCTTTTATGCTTATTTCTGCACATGTTGCATGCTGTGAGTAGATGATTACACCCAATAAATGAATCCAAAACATGATGATGCCAGATGCAAGCTCCCCTCAGAAAATCAAACCACAACAAGTTGAAAACTGAAATAATTCAGTTTGGAATAACTGTAGGTAATTCTATATCCAAAATTGATAGGTGAAAAGGAAAGCAAACATGACCAAATCCAACAAGCTGTTTATAACATATAATCCTACACTGCACATACCCATGTATTTAGTTGAAATGTACAGTTCCCAGTTTAATGGGGATTTAATATAGAGCTAGAGTATCATGAAATTGTTGACATTGTTGAATATAGTGAGGTATACCTTTGTGTTTGTGCATTGTTCACAGGCTTTGATGAGATCGGTTTGTAGTAATCATTAGAGTGTGAATCTTGTACAAAGAAGAAATTATTGTTGTATACTTTGTTTTCTTTATCATGTCTAGCTTGATGTTTCTTTACCAGCAAATCATACAAAAGTTCAGTAATAGATTTACTTAAATAAATTATTTTTTGTCTTACAAACAACCCAAATACCAGAAAAAGTGGAATGTTTTGTATTTACATAATTAATATTAAGAATTAAATTGCAAATAAAAAATGCAATTATTAAAAATATACAAAAATTTGAAAAAATCACTCAGAAAACTACAGTATAACAAAACTTTAAATTTTCAATTATTAAAATAATATATACTGCACAAGCTTCAAGCTACTCTGTCCAGATTATCAAATTTTCTTTGACAAAAAATTAGTTGGTACATCACGTCGCAAAACAAAATTCAGTAGTCAGTATAAATAATAAATAGCTAGTAGTGGAGAAAATAAATTATAATTAGGCCATAAAACTTATTTGATATATTGATTAAGCATTCTAATGGAAAGTGGGACGAATAAATTAAGATATCTATTTGTTCTACAGACTTTTAACCTTTTACCCGAGGGTAGCCAAGTAAATGATGCATTTAGTGGGTGGGAACTATCTATTAAAATACTCTTTACTTTATCAATAATTTTAATCTCACAGTTATCATCTAGTTTTCTATTTTGTTGTAGAATTTTTTCCAGCCTGATTTATGATACGTTGTAGTCTGTTATAATCACGTATCCTTAAATTACCAAACCATACATAACTTCCAAACAATAGAGCACTTTCAATAAAAAATGTATCAACATTGAATGACCGCAATTTCCTTAAGAAATGGAGTCATTTATCTGACCAATCAGAACATTGCCAAGAATATCTACATGTCCCACATACAAACAAGTTTATGTTGTGACGTTTACAGTAACGCAGTTATTTTCTGGGATGTTAGAAACAATATTGAAGAGGCATGGCTAAGCGGAGATGACTGTTATGAACTGTCCATTGCGCATAGACTAATGGCATCGAACTGACTTCCTGTTAATACTAAACAATTGCAGGCCTTGTGGGATACTAATGCCTAATGTACCTCTAAGTAATATACGCTCTCAGATTATCTTTGAGGCTCAAAATTATTTACAAAATTATTTCAACTTACAGTAATGACTACTACCCTTATTTTTTTGCCCCTCAAAAATCGTATTTTTATACATGATATACAAATATTTGCTTTATTATTACTTTACTTCTTATAATTTGTTTTTGTATGTAAAGTTTGTTTTCTTAGTTGTGGTAACGTTCTCTACTATTTTGTTTAATATATTCTATCTATGTCTTTATCTAAATAACTTTAAGTTACCCTAATCTAAGAACTGCATTTTTGGGGGATTGGGTTGGAATTTACTTGTTTACAACATTGACCTAATAGTCCATTTTTAACTTTTCATTTTTATTCCATTGATCCATACAATCGATTTTCTACACTAATATAATCATTCTCTATTGCTTTCTCTTCAGCTCCAATAATTTCCTCAGTGTCATGACCATCTTTTCCCTTCACAAATGAAGTAACCATTTCATACTTCTCATTATCACTATGACCTTTTGTTGCCATGGTGACTCTTGTATCCTTTCCTCCATTTTGTGGTTCAACATTTATATAGTTGTTCTGCTGTAATGGCTGCTCAACATATCTGCTGCCACTATCTGATAAGTTAGCTGTTTGAAAATTGTCGTTACCTGACGTTCCCATCTTATCAGTTTTTTTTTTATAAAAAATATACAATACCATTGCGATTATAAGGCAGAGTAACACACTGAACCCTGTTGCAAATGTAATGATGTAGACAATATCAGGCTTTCCTTCTGTACTTGATTTTGTGTACTGGTCTGGTGTAAGAGTTGATATAACTGGAGCAAATGTTGATTGAACTGGAGGCCTAACTGAAAAAGTTTCATTTGGTAATAAAATAGCAATATTGCATTCCTTTGTTTTCATGCTGTTTCTAGCTTGACACCTAAAGGTCCACAAGTCTACATCACCACCATTAATTTCAAACTGATGATTAAGCTGTATTTCATTGACATCATCATTCTGAATAATTGTCGAGATTAAGATGAATTTATCATCAAACCACTCCAATGTTATTGGTGGATACCCGGGTTGAGAGATGCAAGAAAGTTCAACTGTAAGTGGCATTGCCTTTGCTATGTTGTACCTGCAGTGCAGCATAGGAAGAAAATCTTGAATCAGCAACACAGCTTCTGCTGTAAAGTTCATATTTGGTGGTTTAAAGTTCAAAGTACAATTATATTTTCCATAGTCAGTTGTTTTTAAGTGTATGATATTCAGTGTTTGAGATAATTTCCTCTGTAAAATATATGAACTGCTAGAAATGCTATATCTAGGCAATCCATTTAAATATGTGTCGTTAATCCTATGAAGTACTGTGTTATTATCAGCCACTGTTACACCATTTCTTGTCCAAGTGATCCAATGCGGTATGCTGATTTCATCAGCAGTCAGGTTTGCCAAACAGGTAAATCCAACTGCTTCCTTTACCTTACCATATACCACTGGATCTTTTATGCTTATTTCTGCACATGTTGCATGCTGTGAGTAGATGATTGCACCCAATAAATGAATCCAAAACATGATGATGCCAGATGCAATCTCCCCTCAGAAAATCAAACCACAACAAGAAAACTGAAATCATTCAGTTTGCAATAACTGTAGGTAATTCTATATGTATTCAGAATAGAGAGGTAACAATGTAAAGCAAACATGACCAAATCCAACAAGCCATTTATGACATAATCCTACACTGCACATACCCGTGTATTTAGTTGAAATGTACAGTTCCCAGTATAATGGGGATTTAATATAGACCTACAGTATCATGAAATTGTTGACATTGTTGAATATAGTGAGGTATACCTTTGTGTTTGTGCATTGTTCACAGGCTTTGATGAGATCGGTTTTGTAGTAATCATTAGAGTGTGAATCTAGTACAAAGAAGAAATTATTGTTGTATTCTTTGTTTTGTTTGTTTTCTTTATCATGTCTAGCTTGATATTTCTTTTCCAACAAACCATACAAAAGTTCTGCTAAATAAATTATTTATAGTTTTATTGTTTAATATATGAAAAATACAAATAGCAGTAAAAGTTTAAAGTTTTTTCAGTAAATCAATTAAAAGTTCAGTGTCAATCAGCTTTAAAGAATTATTTGTTTTAGCTTTTCTGTTATACTAAATACAAGCAGCAAAAGTTTTGTATTTATAATTATATGAACAATAAAAAGACAAATAATACAACACATTAATTATCAATAATTTACTAATATAATTACTCAATAATTATTTTAAAAAAATAACAAAAATTACAATTTTCAATTAATCTACAATTTGATATATAAATCTTCAAAATCAATAATTCATAATACAAAGACAATATAAATTTCACAATTCAATAAACAAATAAAAGTCGAAATCAAAGTCTTAGCCTCTCAATCTTATTCCCTTGATGCATACAATGGATTTTCAGCACTAACATAATCATTCCCTTTTGCTATTTCTTCAGCTCCAATAACTTTTTCAGTGTCATTACCATATTTGTCCTTCTCAAGTGAAGTAATCATTTCATCCTTCTCATTATCAATATGACCTTTTGTTGCTATGGTGACTCTTGTATCATTTTCTCCATTTTGTGGTTCATCCTCTGTGTAGTTGTTTTGCTGTAATGACTGCTCAACATACCTGCTGTCATCATCTGGTAATTTAGCTGTGTGGAAGGTGTTGGATGGTCTGTCATATTCCTTTTATTCAAAATATACAATACCATTGCGATTATAAAGCACAGTAACACACTGAACCCTGTTGCAAATATAATGATGTAAACCTTATAATCAAGTTTGCCTTCTGCACTTGATCCAGGGTACTGATTTGGAGCAAGTGTTGATAGAACTGATGCAAGTGTTGATTGGACTGGAGGCCTAACTGAAAAAGTTTCATTCAGTAATGAAATAGCACGATAGCATTCCTTCACTTTCATGCTGTTGTTTGCTTGACACGTAAAGTTCATGAAGTCCATACACACTACCATGAGAAATTTCAAACTGATGGTGAAGCTGTATTTCATCAACATTTGTCTGATTAGTTGACTTTAAGGGGGCTCCATTCTGATCAAACCACTCCAATGTTATTATTGGGTATACAGGTTGAGATATACATGAAAGATTGACTATAATTGACATACTGCTCACAGATTTTGCTATGTTGTATGTACACACCAGCTCTGGAAGAAAATCTTTAATCAGCAACAATGCTTCTGCTGTAATGTTCATAGTTGTTGGTTTGAAGTTCAAAGTGCAGTTATATATATAGCATGGTCAGTTATGTCAAAATAATTGATACCCAATGTTTGAGATATTTTAGTTTGAGAAATTGATGAAAGGCCAGCTATTCCATATCTTGGTATTCCTTCCAAATATGTGTTGTTTCTATTACGGTAATAACTGTGTCATTATGAACTATTTTAATGCCACTCCTTGTCCAAGTGATCCAGTGTGGTATGCTAACTTCATTGCAGTCAGATTTGCTGAACAGACAAATTGAACTGCACCAATGTTTCTTGGAACTATATATCTGATCACTAGCTGGATGATGCGTATTTCAGCACATTTTAAATGTTGTAAGTAAATGATTGCAACCAATAAATGAATCCAAAACATGATGGTGCCAGACATAACCTCACCTCAAAAAATCAAACTGCAATGACAAAACTAAAATCATTCAATTTGGAAACATCAATACTATGGAATAGGGGAGCCATTTCAAACCGAAGTAGGTGTTGCAATAATTAAGTGTAATATTATATAATACAAACACTTACTTTTTTGTGCAAATTTTCTGTCCTTCTTAACCCTCTTCAGGTGTAGTCCGATGATAAAATGCAAGAGATAAAAGGTAATCACACTGTACACCAAATATGAAGAAAAAACGTATCATGAAATTCTTATTTTCTGTTATATCAACCTAGATCGTTGAACTTTGTTGGGTATAGTGAGGCATACCTTTGTGTTTGTACATTATTCACAGGCTTTGGCATGATCAGCTTTTAATTCAATACTGGTGTTTGAATTTAGTACAAAGAAGAAGTTATTGTTGTATCATTTTTTTGTTTATGTTCATCATGTCTGGCTTGATGTTTTTTTTTCCAGCAAATTATACAAAAGTTCAGTAATAGATTTACTTAAATAAATAATTTATTTTAGTTTTACTGTAGTAAAAACAATTGACAATTAGCAGACAAAGTAGAAAGTTTTGTATTTACAATTATATTAACATTTAAAATGAAAATAATATAAAACATCAATTATCAAAAATTAACAAAAACAATCACTCAGGAAACTATAACAAAACTTAGAATTTGCAATTAATCTACAGTTCAATATAAATGTACAAAAGTCAAAACCAATGAAAAAGATCATTAAAATCTGTCTCTTATACACATCTAGATGTGTATAAGAGACAGATATCTTGGTATTCCTTCCAAATATGTGTTGTTTCTATTACGGTAATAACTGTGTCATTATGAACTATTTTAATGCCACTCCTTGTCCAAGTGATCCAGTGTGGTATGCTAACTTCATTGCAGTCAGATTTGCTGAACAGACAAATTGAACTGCACCAATGTTTCTTGGAACTATATATCTGATCACTAGCTGGATGATGCGTATTTCAGCACATTTTAAATGTTGTAAGTAAATGATTGCAACCAATAAATGAATCCAAAACATGATGGTGCCAGACATAACCTCACCTCAAAAAATCAAACTGCAATGACAAAACTAAAATCATTCAATTTGGAAACATCAATACTATGGAATAGGGGAGCCATTTCAAACCGAAGTAGGTGTTGCAATAATTAAGTGTAATATTATATAATAC
>NW_022728550.1:1821070-1829088 GCF_011630105.1 Anneissia japonica | reverse complement strand
AGAGATGATGTACCCACAGTGCTATATCTGTCTCTTATACACATCTAGATGTGTATAAGAGACAGAGGTAAAGTTCACCATATCAATGTCACTATCAGACATTTCAAACTGGTGATAAAGATGTATTTCATCAACATTTGTCTGATTAATTGACTTCAAGGAAGTTCCATAGTCATCAAACCACTCCAATGTTATTGGTGGGTCTCCAGGTTGAGAGATACAAGAAAGATCGACTATAAATGACATACTGGTCACAGATTTTGCTATGCTGTACGTACACTCTGGATCTGGAAGAAAATCTTTAATCAGCAACAGTGCTTCTGCTGTAATGTTCATATTTGGTGGTTTGAAGTTCAAAATGCAGTTATATGTACCCTGGTCAGATATGTCAAAATATACGATACTCAATGCTTGAGATATTTCAGTTTGTGAAATTGATGAAAGGCCAACTATTGTATATCTCGGCATTCCATTCAAATATGTGTCATTTCTATTAATAACTGTGTCATTATCAGCTACCTTAATGCCATTAATTGTCCAAGTAAACCAGTGTGGTATGCTTACTTCACTGGCAGTCAGGTTTGCTGAACAAACAAATTGAACTACGCCAATGTGTTCCATCACCATATACCTGGTCACTAGCGGGTCGATACTTATTTCAGCACATTTTAAATGTTGTAAGTAAATGATTGCAACCAATAAATAAATCCAAAACATGATGATGCCAGACGTAAAGTCACCTCAAAAAGCAAACTGCAATGAGAAAACTGAAATCATTCAGTTTGGAAACATCAAGAAATAAGTTTAGCAGTGGATGCAGTACCTTCTACATATCCAAAATAATGATAAAATGTGTAACTCATAATATGGAATGGGGGAACCATTTCGACCCTAAGTGTAGGTGTTCCAACAATATTGTAATAGTAATATTATATATACAGTATGCAAACACTTACTGTTTTTTTTATGCAAATCTTTGGTCCGTTTGAACCTCCTTCAGGCATAGTCTGATGATAAAATGCAAGAGATAAAAGGTAAAGCGAATATTACTAAATCCAAGAAGCCTTTTATAACAATTTAATCACACATACGGAGCCATATATTGAGAGTCAAATGTACAGTATCCAGTATGAGGAATTTATTATATATCATGAAATTCTTATTTCCTGTTACTGTATATCAACATGGATTGTTGACATTTGTTGGGTATGAGTTAGGTATACCTTTGTGTTTGTACATTATTCATAGGCTTTGGCATGATGAGGTATACCTTTGTGTTTGTACATTATTCATAGGCTTTGGCATGATCTACTTTTTATTCAATACTTACTGGAGTGTGAATTTAGTACAAAGAAATTATTGTTGTATTATTTCAAAGTTCAAAGTAAATTTATTGTCAATAGTACAACAAGTAAAATTGAAATTTGGTTTCCTCGGATACACAAAAAAAAATATATTAACATTAAGATTCTAAAAAATTCAGTTTTAATATCATTATATCAATTTTCTTAACTAGGTAAAAATATATACAGAAAATTCCAAAGAAGTAATGAGAAAAAATTGCAGGTTAAGTATCATCAGCTCACTATAATTCTTAATTTAGTATACAAAATATAGTACAAAATAGTTTATAAAATTCCAGTGTAAGACATTCAAGAAAATCACAATTAAAAATAATTACAATTAAAAATATTGCAGCTTAAATATCAAAAAGTCAATTAAAAAATAAAATTAAAAATTATTCAATTACAAAAAAGTATTGCAGCTATAAAATATCAAAAGTTTTACCAAAAGTATAATTCCAGAGAAGACATAAAAAAATAACATAATAAAGTAAAAAAATTTTTTTTCTTACCCCCGTCATCAGTTCAATAAGTATCTTAAGTACTGTAAGCAAAGAATAAAATAATGTTTATTTCCTCCTGAAATCAGCGTTAAATAAAAATATTGAGTTAGGAACAAAGGAGAATTTACATCTATTATTTGTTTTCTTTGTGTTCTTTATCCTGTCTAGCTTGATGTTTCTTTTCCAGCAAATCATACAAAAGTTCAGTAATAGATTTACTTTTAAAATAAATCATTTATTTTTTGTCATACAAACAACCCAAATACCAGAAAAAGTAGAAAGTTTTGTATTTACATAATATTAACAATTAAAATGCAAATAATATAAAACATCAATTATCAACAATTTACAAAAACAATTACTCAACAAAACTTTAAATTTTCAATTATTAAAATAATATACTGTACAGCACCAGCTTCAAGCTACTCTGTCCAGATTATCAAATCTTCTTTGCTAAAAGCTGTTGTATACCCATTTAGTCATGGTATGCTCATTATGTGTTGTCATCATGAGCATAGGCAAGTCTCATGTTTTTATAAAATATAATTTCATAGTGTGGACAAGACTAAAAGATAAGTACATATTTGCTATCACTTGCATAGCGCCCTCTATTTTGTAACAATGCAATTTCCCTGTGCCAATCAAACTTATCTGACCAATCAGAACATTGCCAGGTATTATCTACATGTCCCACAAACAAACAAGTTTATGTTGTGACGTTTACAGTATGCAGTTATTTTCTGGGATATTAGCAACAATGTTGAAGAGGCATGGCTAAGCGGAGATGTCTGTTATGAACTGTCCATTGCGCATGGACTAATGGCATCAAACTAAATTCCTGTTAATACTAAATAATTGCAGGCCTTGTGGGATGCTAATGCCTAATGTACATCTAAGTAATCTACGCGCTCAGATTATCTTTGAGGCTCAAAATTGTCAATGATTTACAAAATTATTTCAAGTTACGATAATGACTACCCTTAGTTTTCTTTTCACCGCAAAAATCGTATTTGTATACATGATGTACAAATATTTGTTTTTATTAATGTTTTACTTCTTATAATTTGTTTTTGTATGTAAAATTTGTTTTCTTAGTTGTGCTACTGTTCTCTACTTTCTTGTTTAATACATATTCTATCTATGTCCTTACCTAAATAACTAAGTTTACCCTACTCTAAGAACTGCATTATTGGGTGGGTTGGGTTGGAATTTACTTGATTACAACATTTAGTTAATAGTCCATTTTTTAACTTTTCATTATTATTCCATTGATCCATACAATGGATTTTCAGCACTAATATAATCATTCCCTTTTGCATTCTCTTCAGCTCCAATAATTTTTTCAGTGTCATTACTATTTTTTTCTTTCGCAAATGAAGTAATCATTTCATCCTTTTCATTATCAATATGACCTTTTGTTGCTATGGTCACTCTTGTAGCCTTTTCTCCATTTTGTGATTCAACATCTATATGGTTGTTCTGCTGTAATTGCTGCTCAACATATCTGCTGCCACTATCTGATAAGTTAGCTGTTTGAAAATTGTCGTTGTTACCTGACGTTCCCATCTTATCAATTTTTTTTTTATGCTACTTATATAGTGAGGTGCACCTTTGTGTTTGTTTTATTCACAGTGTTCAACAAGATTTGCTTCTATTCAATACTCACTGGAGTATGAATTTAATAGTACAAAGAAATTATAGTTGTATTATTGGTTTTGTTTGTTTATAAATCTTTTATCTTATGAGGCTTGATATTTCTTTTCCAGAAATCATACAAAATTTCAGTAATTGATTTGCTAATAAAAGTATTTATACAAATAATACAAATAAGCAGCAAAAGCTGAAAGTTTTCTTTATTGCAATTAATTAATTACAATTAAGAAAACAAATAGAGTAAAATATCATTTATCAAAACTTCACAATAACAATCACTCAATGAAAAAAAACCAATCTATAATTTAATATCTATCTACAAATAATTCATAAATACAATATACAAATTTCACATAAACAAATAAAAGTCATAATCAAAGAAAACAACCTTAAAACTTATGGTCATGATGTAATGTTGTTATAACCATATTTAGGCATGTATAAATGTTTTTCTAATATAATTTGAGTCTGCTATAATCACCCTAATATCACCCTCTAATGAACCTTTTCTTTATGTCATTCAAACTTAATTGACCAATCAAACAGTGCCAAGAATATGTACATGTCCCATAAACAAACGTGTTTATATTGTGATGTTTACGGTATGCAGTTATTTTCTGGGACATTAGCTACAATGTTCAGGAGGCAGAGCTCAATGAAGATGTCTGTTAACTATCCACTCTGTGCATTTCTTTCTCTGTGCATATAGACTACATTGAACTAACTTTATTGTTAATACTAAATATTGCAGGCTAAAGCCTATAGTGACTTCTAAATAATCTAGGCTCTCAGATTATCTTTGAGGCTGAAAATTGTCAATTATTTACATAAATGATTTCAAATTGCAAAAATAACTATTACCAGGGTTGTAGCTGTAAACAACGATTAGTTTTCACCCTTAAAGGGTTGGTGATAGACATTTTAAGAGTGAATGCATGATAACATTGGTGAACTCGAAATAATAAGAGTGGATTTTAAGGATGTGGTAGGCTAATGTTAACGCCTAATGCACTTCTAAATAATCTACGCTCTCAGATTATCTTTGAGGCTCAAAATTGTCATTGGTTTACATAAATGATTTCAACTATTACCAGGATTGTACTGTAGCTGTAAAAACAATTAGTTTTCACCCTTTAAAGAGTGGGTGATAGACATTTTAAGGGTGGATGCATGATAACATTGGTAAACTCTAAATAATAAGAGTGGATTTTAAGGATGGAAAAGTAGGTTAATAAGGGTGGGTGGAGGGCCATGAAATAGCTTTAGAATGGGTGGAAAAATTCTAACCGTTGGTTGCTCTGCCCACCATTAGTACATTCCTGCTATTACCATTGGTTTCTCCTACCTCAAAAATCATATTTTTACACATGATGTACAAATATTTTATTAATATTTTATTTCTTAGAATTTGTTTTTGTATGTAAAGTGTTTTTTTCCAGTTGTGCTACTGTTCTGTACTTATTATTTTGTTGAATACATTTTCAATCTACAAATTAGTCTTTACCTAAATATCTGTAACTTTAACCTATTTTTTTACTTGGCAGGGTGGGGGGAGGGGAGGAGGCTGGGGTGGTAATTTACTTGTTTATAACATTTACTTAATAGTCCATCCTCAACATTTAATTATTACTTCATTGATTCATACAATGGATTTTCTACACTAATATAATCATTCCCTATTGCTTTCTCTTCAGCTCCAATAATTTCCTCAGTGTCATGACCATCTTTTTCCTTCACAAACGAAGTAACCATTTCATACTTCTCATTATCACTATGACCTTTTGTTGCTATGGTGAATGTTGTATCCTCTCCTCCATTGTGTGATTCAACATTTATGTAGTTGTTCTGCTTTGGCTGCTCAACATATCTGTTGCCATCATCTGGTAATTTAGCTGTTTGACAGGCATTGGATGTCCTCTCATTGTCACATGACGTGCCCATCCTATCAATTTTTCTTTTATAAACAATATACACTACCATTGCGATTATAAAGCAGAGTAACACACTGAACCCTGTTGCAAATGTAATGATGTAGACCTTTTCAGGTTTTCCTTCTGTACTTGATTCAGTGTACTGGTGTGGTGCAAGAGTTGATTGAATTGTTGTAAGTGTTGATTGAACTGATGAAAGTTTTGATGGAACTGGAGCTAGTGTTGATTGAACTGGAGGCCAAACTGAAAAAGTTTCATTCGGTAATGAAATAGCAAGATTGCACTCCTTCATATTCATGCTGTTTTTAGCTTGACACGTATAGTTCACAAAGTCCATGTCAGTATCACTACCAGAAATTTCAAACTGATGATGAAGCTGTATTTCATCAACATTTGTCTGAGTAATTGATGTTAAGGGGGCTCCATTCTGATCAAACCACTCCAATGTTATTGGTGGGTCTCCAGGTTGAGAGATACAAGAAATATCGACTGTAAGTGACATACTGGTCACAGATTTTGCTATGTTGTATGTACACTTCAGCTCTGGAAGAAAATCTTTAATCAGCAACAGTGCTTCTGCTGTAATGTTCATATTTGGTGGTTTGAAGTTCAATATGCAGTTATATATACCATGGTCACTTAGGTCCAAATCTAAGATACTCAGTGCTTGAGATATTTCAGTTTGTAAAATTGATGAAGGGCCAACTATTGCATATTTAGGCATGTTATCGAAATATGTGTCATTTCTAAAAATTATTGTGTCATTATGAGCTACTTTAATGCCATTCCTTGTCCAAGTGATCCAGTGTGGTATGCTTACTTCACTGGGAGTCAGATTTGCTGAACAGACAAATTGAATTACCTGTTTGCCAATGTTTTCTGGAACTGTATATGTCACTGGCGGGTTGATTCGTATTTCAGCAGATGTTGCAAGCTGTGAGTGAATGATTGCAACCAATAAATAAATCCAAAACATGATATTGCCAGACGTAACCTCACCTAAAAAAATCAAACTGGGGATGAGAAAACTGAAATCATTCAGTTTTGGAATTTTAGCAATGTACCTTCTATATATCCAAAATCATGATAAAATGCAAGATATAAAAGGTAATTTGTGAACATAACCACATCCAAGAAGGCTTTTATAACAATTTCATCACGCTGTACATTCCCATACAGTATATTGAGTCCAAATGTACAGTTCCCATATCAAAGATTTATTATATATCATGAAATTCTTATTTCCTGTCATAATATCAACATGGATTGTTGACATTGTTGAATATAGTGAAGTATACCTTTGTGTTTGTGCATTATTCACAGGGGTCGATGAGATCTACTTTCTATTCAGTACTAATTGGAGTGTAAATTTATTACAAAGAAGAATTTGTGTGTTGTTTGTGGGTCTTACCGTGTGGCTTGATAATTCTTTTTCAGCATTGAAACCATACAGAAGTTCAATAATTGATGTGCTTAAAAAATGTTTATTTTTGTTAAGTATACGTAATAACAATATAAATACCTTAAATGCTTGAATAAGCGCCACACCAAACCTGATTTTTTTTCGCTAGACACCGCACTTGAATAAGAACCACAGCACTTAAAATCAAGAGTATATATTACCCTGTGTTTAATGAAAACTTAAGAAACAGGGTTTTAAATACAATGTATACAGTGTTAAAGATAAATAACACAATGCAGACACAAGAATTTCTTTATGTTAACGTTTATTTTAAATGGTGAGGACTCCTACAAATACAGGAATACGCGGGATAGGTAATATGGGAACGGGCATGGAAAGTGCCACAACAATATTTTTTATAAGCGCTGCTCTCGAAAACGCACCGCACTGAAGCCTTCCAAAATGTTTTTTTCAAGCATTTACGGTAACAGCAAAAGTTTAAAGTTTTGTATTTACAATCATCAATTAAAAGATAAATAAATTAAACATAAATGTCAAAAATGTTCAAATATAATCACTCAATTAGGAAACAAATATTAGAATTTGCAATTAATCTACAGTTCAATATAAATCTACAATTTCAATAATTCACATTTGAATAAACAAAGAAAATTCAAAATTAAAGAAAAAGATCGATATATGAACAGCACCCTCTAGCTTTTAAAGCTGTTCCGATTTTCAAATTTTCCTTTACAAAAAACTGTTCTATGCCCATACAGTCAAGGTGTGCTTATATTTGGTCATTATGTGATGTCATCACCAGCATATTTGCAGTAGGCATGTAACATGTTTTTGTCAAATAAAATTATATAGTCTGCACATAAGGGCCTATTTGTTATCACTTAAATAGCACCCTCTATGTTGTAACAATGCAACTTTCCCTAGTGTCAATCAAAATTTTAACTGACCAAAAGTGCCAAGAATACGTGCTTTTCCCACAAACAAACAAGTTTATGTTGTAACGCTTACAATACACAACCATTATCTGGACATAAAGCTTTGTCTACACTATCAAATTTAATCAAAAAGCGTGACATATAATGTGATGGAACATAAGAGTTGAACACGTTCAACTTTTTTTGATACAATTTGATATGTGATATGATCATGATAATAATATTTATTT
>NW_022728550.1:1805582-1821037 GCF_011630105.1 Anneissia japonica | reverse complement strand
AATCATATTTTTACACATGATGTACAGTACAAATATTTTATAAATGTTTTACTTCTTAGAATTTGTTTTGTATGTTAACTTTGTTTTCTAATTGAGCTAGTCCTACCACCATAATTATTTTTTTTAATACATTTTCTATCTACAATTGTGTTACCTAAATAACTTTAACTTTAACCTACTCTAAGATGCTTCTTTATTTAAGAGAAAGGGAGGGGGGTGGAGGGGTGGAATTTACTTGTTTACAAAATTTTAACTTAAGTAGTCCATTCTCAACTTTTCATTATTATTTCATTGATCCATACAATGGATTTTCAGCACGATTATAATCACTCCATATTGCTTTCTCTTCAGCTCTAAAAATTTTTTCAGTGTCTTACCATCTTTTTTTCTCCTTAAATGAAGCAATCATTTCATCCTTCTCATTATCAATATGACCTTTTGTTGTTATGTTGACCCTTGAATTATTTTAACCATTTTGTGGTCCAACATCTATATAGTTGTTCTACTATAATGACTGCTCAGCATAGCTGCTGCCATTATCTGGTAATTTAGCTCTTTAAAAAGCGTTAGATGTCCTGTCATTCTGGTTCTGAGGTGCTTATTCTATCAATATTTTTTTTATAAATATACACTACCATTGCAATTATAAGGTAGAGTAGCACACAGATTGTGGATTTTTGGCTTTTGTATTGGCCTTTTCACACGTAGTCTCAGCTATTGTTTAGTTTTCAACTAATCACCAGCAAGTCCACCAACTGAAACAAGTATTTCACTGTTGTGTCGAGATTGTCCCAACCAACAACAACAGTTCTTTTCAAAACTATCTACATAGTTTACTGCAATCATTAATATATAATAATTATAATATAAGGATAAAAACACACAAAATTAATCCTCAGGTGATTGAAGTTCTTCAGGGATAAAGATAAATTCAATAGTAAAAAATTATTTAAGTAGACTTTTAAAAAGAGGTATATGAGGAGTATGGAAGGCAATCGCTGCCAAAAATACAGTTACAAACGAACAACCTACTCGCAAAAATGTACAACCTACTCACAAAAATGTACAACCTACTCGCAGAAACGAACAACCTACTCGCAGAAACGAACAACCTACTCGCAGAAACGTACAACCTACTCGCAGAAATTAACTCACGGAAACCTACAACGTGCACTCTGTAAAGGACAACGTTAGACTTTAACAGAAACGTACAACGTATTAGCAAAAACAGACAACAAAAGACACTCACAGAAACGCAGAAATGGATGCGCACAGCACTCTCAGAAAAGGACAACGGAATCGTCCATTTCAAGATAGGTCAGCAAAATATCGCATCTTAAGGTTGAATGTAATTTTCTTCTTAAACATAGCCCCCACTATAATTGGCCTACTTGCCTCTCAATATATGAGAAGCTCGTTATTTTAAGCTCAATTCGTCGGGGAGAAAAAAAAATTACATGTGTTTTCTACATATTAGTGACCACTTTCGAAACCTTTTAATCGAAGCTCGACCATGCCCAATTTGGGTTCATCGGGGAAATCTGACCCCTCGTCGGGGCATCGACCCCCCCCCCCCCCGCTGGCGCAACCATGGAAAACTGTCAGAAAAATATAAATGAACATTAAAGTTTAAGATTTTGTATATAGTTTCCAATGATCAGTTTGGCAAAAAACATCTGAGCAATGCATATCAAAAATCATGATAAAATGCGAGAGAAGAAAAGTAAAGCAACATACTCAAATCCAAGTTCTGTTTATTCCTACACTCTACCACACCCGTATTGAGTTTAAGTATAGTACCCAATATTGAGGATTTAATAGTGGCATAGACCAGCCATCGCAAATCATGATTCAGAGATAATGGCCAAAACATGACGGAATGTCAAAATTTCTGAAATCTATTTTATTGCACTAAACTAAACCTCTATATATCTATAAATTATGATGTGCTCTTATTTTCCCCATTTTCTATGTCAAAACAACAATTTTTTTTGCAATTTGGTGATTGTTTTTGCCTTAGAAATGCTCAAATATTGTTTTTCCAATAGTGTATGTTAAACGCTTGTAACTTCAAAGGAAATGTCTGATTTATATGATTTGATTAAATGTCTGATTAAATGATTTTACCATTGTATAACTCTGATTTTATTCTTCAACACTGTATTTATAACAAACAATTGATTTTTGTGACGAGTGACTGTTTTGACTTGTCTTCGCCACATATATTTATTTGTATGTTATGTTATGAACAAGAATTGTTGATATTAGTTAAACTAAAGTGAGTTCTCTTTGTGTTTGTGCATTATGAGTTCAAAAAAATCTGCTTTCTATTTTAAAATATTTATTTGTGTGTGAATTTAAGTTCAAAGAAGAAATTATTGGTGTACTATTTGTTTTTGTTTTGTGATCTTGCTCTCATGTTTAGCATGATATTTCTTTTCCAGCAAGTCATAAAAAGTTCAGTAACCGGTGGGCTTGAAAAAGTTATATATTTAGTGTTACTGTATACAAACAATGCAAATATTAGCAAAAGATAACATTTTGAATACAGTTATATCAACAATTAAAAGACACATCAGGTATCAAACATTTACAAATACAGTCACTCAATTAAGAAACCATAAGATTAAAATTTGCAATTAATCTACAATTCAATATAAATCTTAAAAATCAGTAATTCCTAAATACAAATACAAATTTTACATTTCATTAAACAAACAGAATTTATAATCAAAGAAGATCATTAAAATAATATAGGTACAGCATCCTCTCTTAAAGCTCTGTCCAAGATTTATCAAAATTCTCGAAAAAATAAACAACTGTTGTGTGCCTATATGTGTGGTGTGCTTAGGATGTGATGTTGTCATGACTACATTTAGGCATGTCTAATGTTTTTCTCTAATAAAATTTGATAGTCTGCTATGATCACCTAAATATCACTATATTGTGACAATGGAACTTTGCCAGTGTCATTCCAATCAGAGCAGTGCCAGGAGTGTGCATGTCCCACAAACAAATGTTGTAACGCTTACACTGTCATTTTCTAAGACATTAGCAATAAGAGGCGGGGCTCTGATCAGCGGAGAGGTCTTTTATGAACTGTTCTCCAATGCGCATGTAGGCTCTGGCATCGAGCTAACTTCCTGTCAAAACTAAATAACTGCAGACCTTGGTAATACTGTAGGCCTAATGTACATCTAAATAATTTATACTCTCAGATTATCTTTGGGGCTTAATAGTCAATGATAAATGAACAAATTTTAGATAGTAACTAACCATTTTTTCTCAAAAATCTAAAATATTTTACATGCGGTACACACACATTTTATTAGTGTTTTACTTAGAATTTGTTTTTGTACGTAAAGCTTATTTTCTATGATACTGTTTCATTTCATTTCATTTCTTTAGGCACGAGGGCCAAAGATATGCCAATAAGTGAACTTAATCACTGTCCTACGTGGCATATCCATTTAACAACAGGGGACTTAATGGACCAGTACACCGGGGTAACCCCCTACTCTTCTCGAATGATGTACCGGGTTCTTTAAAGTGCACACGAGCCAAATGCGTACACTGGGCCTACGGTTTAAAGTCCTTATCCGAGAAGACTTGTTCCAACACCGGAACCATTGGCGAGTGAGCCATTCGAACCAACGCCGATATTAGAGCTGAAGGTTACGGTGCCCCTGACTTAACCGCTCGGCCAATTACTTGTTTGAAATATTTACTTTCAATAGTCTATTCTCAGCTTTTCATTTTCAGACGTTCAATCCATACAATGAATTTTCAACAGTAATATAATCTTTCCCTTTTGCTTGCTTTTGAGCTCCAATAATTTTCTCAGTGTTACTACTAACTTCTTCCTTCCCAAATGAAGTAATCATTTCATCCTTCTCACTATCAATACTCTTCAACATATGGCCTTTTGTTGCTGTAGTATCCCTTAAATCCTTTTCACCATTTTGTTGTTGAACATCTAAGTTGTTGCTTTGCAGAGGTAGTGGCTGTTCAGCAAGACTACTTCCATTACCCAGAAAAGCATTAGATGTCCTCTCATAGTCACCTGACGTGCCCATCCTATCAATTTTATTTTTATAAAAAATATACACTACCATTGCCATTACAAGGCAGAGTAACACACTGAATCCTGTTGCAAATGTAATGATGTAGAGCTTATCGGGTTTTCCTTCTCTTCTTGGTTCAGTGCACTGGTGTGGTGCAAGAGTTGATTGAACTGGAGAAAGTGTTGATTGAACTGGAGAAAGTGTTGATGGAACTAGAGAAAGTGTTGATGGAACTGGAGCTAGTGTTGATTGAACTGGAGGCCAAACTGAAAAAGTTTCTTTCGGTAATGAAATAGCAAGATGGCACTCCTTCATATTCATACTGTTTTTAGCTTGACACGTATAGTACACAAAGTCCATGTCAGTATCACTACCAGAAATTTCAAACTGATGATGAAGCTGTATTTCATCAACATTTGTCTGAGTAATTGATTCTAAGGGAGCTCCATTCTGATCAAACCACTCCAATGTTATTGGTGGGTCTCCAGGTTGAGAGATACAAGAAATATTGACTATAAGTGACATACTGGTCACAGATTTTGCTATGTTGTATGTACACTCCAGCTCTGGAAGAAAATCTTTAATCAGCAACAGTGCTTCTGCTGTAATGTTCATATTTGGTGGTTTGAAGTTCAAAATGCAGTTATATATACCATGGTCAGTTATGTCGAAATTTAAGATACTCAGTGTTTGAGATATTTTAGTTTGAAAAACTGATGAAAGGCCAGCTATTCCATATCTAGGCATGCCAACCAAATATGTGTCATTTCTAAGAATTATTGTGTCATTATGAGCTACTTTAATGCCATTCCTTGTCCAAGTGATCCAGTGTGGTATGCTTACTTCATTAGCAGTCAGATTTGCTGAACAGACAAATTCAACTACCTGTTTGCCAATGTTTTCTGGAACTGTATATGTCACTGGCGGGTTGATTCGTATTTCAGCAGATGTTGCAAGCTGTGAGTAAATGATTGCAACCAATAAATGAATCCAAAACATGATGACACCAGATGTAACCTCACCTCAAAAAATCAAGCCTCAATGCGAAAACTGAAATCATTTAGTTTGGATGAAAAACGTCGGAGGAATAATACACTTTAATAAATCAAGAGATAAAATGCAAAGCAATACAAAACCAAAAAGTCTTTTAAAACAATTATACACTGTACATGCCCATGTATTGAGTTGAATGTACAGTACCCAATATTAAAGATTTAATATATATCTTGAAATTCTTATTTCCTGTTATAATATCAACATGGATTGTTGACACTGCTTGATATAGTGAGGTATACCTTTGTGTTTGTGCATTATTCACAGGCTTTGATGAGATCTGCTCGTGTGAATTCAGTACAAAGAAGAAATTATTGCTGTATTATTTGTTTTGCTTGCTTTTTATCTTGTGTAGATTGATATTTCTTCTCAAGCAAACTATACAATAGTTCAGTAATTGATCTATTAAAAAATCTTCTTATTTTAGTTTTGCTGTAATACAAACAATACAAATAGCAACAGACACTAAAAGTTTTTTGTATTGCAATTAATTAATTACAATTATAAAAAATCAGGAAACAATTAAAGAAATATAGAATTTGCAATTAATCTACAATTCAGTATAAATCTACAAAATCAATTGTTCATAGTCAATACAAACTACAAAATTTAACATTTCAATAAACAAATTAAAGTCATAATCAAAGAATAAAGATCATTAGAATATCTTAAAATTAAAGCTCTTAATACCACATTATCAGATTTTCTTTGACAAATGGTTGTATGCCCATGCGACCATGATGTGCTTATTGGTCATGATGTGATGTCATCATTACCATATTTAGGCATATCGCTGTGATAGTCTGGAAAGGGCTAGATAAGTGCCCTCTTTGCTATAATCACCTAAATAGCACCCTCTATGTTGTGACAATGGACCTTGTCTGTCTTAATCAAACTTAACTGACAATCAAAACAGTGCCAGGGATATAATGGTTGCACAGTCATTTTTTGGGACATTAACAACATTACTAAGGTGGGGCTAAGCAGAAAGTTCTGAAAAGAACTACAAGTGGTACACAGACATTTTGTTAGAGTTTTAATTCTTAGAATTTGTTTTTGTATGATAAAGTTTGCTTTCATTGTTCTACTTTTTTTTAAATACATTTTCAATCTACAGTTGTCTCTACTTAAATATCTGATACATTTTTTGGAAAATTTAACTTGTTTGCAATATTTACTTATAATATTCTATTCTTGGCTTTTCATTTTCAGACATTTAATCCATACAGAGAATTTTCAAAAGTAATATAATCATTCCCTATTGCTTTCTCTTCAGCTCCAATACTCTTCTCAGTGTCATTATCAACTTCTTCCTTCATGAATGAAATAATCATTTCATCCTTCTCACAATCAATACTTTTTAACATATGACCTTTTATTGCTATGGTGATTCCTCTATCCTTTTCAACATTTTGTGATTCAACATATATGTTTTTGTTTTGCTGAGGTAATGGCTGTTCGGCAAGTCTACTTCCACCATCCGTTAAGGGGTTAAATGTCCTCTCATTGTTACCTGATGTACCCATCCCATCAATTTTTCTTGTATATAAAATATACACTGCCATTACGATTATAAGGCAGAGTAACACACTGAACCCTGTTGCAAATGTAATGATGTACACCTTATCAGGCTTTCCTTCTGCACCAGTGTACTGCTCTGGTGCAAGAGTTGATTGAACTGGAGGACTAACTGAAAAACCTTCATTCGGTAAATGAAATAGCAAGATGGCATTCCTTTATTTTTATGCTGCTACTAGCCTGACACGTGAAGTTCAAGTCTGTATCATTACCGGTAATTTCCAACTGATAATTAAGCTGTATTCCATTGACATCATTCTGTATAATTGAGTTCAAGAGGACTTTATCCTCATCATCAAACCACTCCAATGTTATTGGTTGGTCCCCAGGTGGAGAGACACAAGCAAGTTTGACTGTAAGTGGTATTGCCTTTGCTATGTTGTACGAGCACTGCGGTCTAGGAAGAAAATCTTTAATCAGCAACACAGCCTCTGCTATAAAGTTCAAATTTGGTGTTTTGAAGTTCAAAATGCAGTTATATATACCATGGTCAGATTCATCCAAATATAAGATACTCAGTGCTTGAGATATTTTAGTTTGTGAAATTGATGAAAGGCCAGCTATTCTATATCGAGACAATCCATTCAAATATGTGTCGTTTCTGTGAATTACTGTGTCGTTATCAACTACCTTAATGCCATTCCTTGTCCATGTGAACCAGTGGGGTATGTTGATTTCCTCAGCAGTCAGATTTGCCGAACAGACAAGTTCTGCTACATCCTTTACCTCACCATATACCACTGGATCTGTCATGCGTATTTCAGCACATGTTGCATGCTGTAAGTGGATGATTGCAAACAATAAATGAATCCAAAACATGATGATTCGAGACCTCACCTAAAAAAATCAAAAACCACAATAAGAAAACTGAATTTATTCAGTTTGGAAGAACATAGAGAAATGAATTAGCACTGTAGACCTTCTGTATATTCAAAATCATGATGAGATAAGGTAAAGCAAACATAACAAAATCCGAGAAGCCTGTTAAAACTACTTAATCACCGTACTGTCCATGCCCATACATTGAGTTGAAATGTACTGTACCAGTATTAAGGAATAGTTATCATGAAATTTGTATTTCCTGTTATCATATCAGCATGAGATGTTGACATGTTGGGTATAGTGAGGTATGCTTTTATGTTTATGCATTATTCACAGGCTTCAACAAGATCTGCTTTCTGTTTTAATGCTCATTGGAGTTTGACTTTAGTACAAAGAAGAAATTATTGTTGTATTATTTGTTTTGTTTGTCTTTATTATGTGAGGATTTTTTTCCATCAAGTCTGAATTTACAAAAGTTTAATCTGCTAATATTTTTTAGTGTAAGTATTATTTATACCTGCCAACCCATGTGTATATAAACATTTCTTTTATTTTAAATATTTGATTTATTTTTGTTTCTTGTTTTATATTTGTTATTTTTTATGTTGTGTTTTTTTCACTGATGAAAAAGAATTTCAATACCTTGTGTTATCATATTGACAATAAAGGAATTTAGAATTTTTTTTAAGAGTTGAAGTGTACCAATAGAATGATAACTGATTGATAGATTGATTGATTGATTGATTTTATTATGTTTTTTTAGACTGAAGGAGCAAAGAAATGCAGCATTTGAACTTGCTACCTTAGCAACCACAGGCGATGACAGCAAATTTAAAATTGTTTCTGAAGGCGGGTAAGTTGGAATTTGTGTAGCCTGTATCCCAGTTGTTAAGAATTAGAAGCCTCGTTTAAATGAAATGTATGACTTGGATTCGCAAACATTATAAAAAAAAATGCAAGACCAGCAGCCTCCCTTTTAGATTACACATGGGTAGCCATTAAAAATAATCTATAATTTACAGAATGGTTCATAAAAGATTTGGAATAATCTACCAAACATAACAAAATTTACAAAAATATGAAAATTCAAATTATTCCAAGTCAGTAGATTGTGATGATCATGATAAAAACGTGTGTTGGCTGATGTTGGAAACAGTGAAAACAAGAAATTGTTTTACAATGAGCAATTTTTTCTCTTGGTACAAGTGATAATCTGCCTCCTGTTTATTTGATACGTATCCGTATTTGTGGCCCCCGGTTAATTGTGGAAATTAGAAACCGTTAATGGGGTTGCCATGCCAAAACCAGCATCCATGCCCAAAACAAGAAAATTGACCCTTTTTTTATATATAATTTCTTCACATTATAAGCTTTAAAAAGATAGGTCATTCACTGGAATCGATTTACTATTGCCAAAGTTATGAGTAAGTTTTTGATGTACTAAGCTATACAACTGCCGCATTCTTCTGTTAATTAAACTCAGTGTACCATTTAGCGACTGTATACTAATTTTGGGATGGCAAACCTCATGATTACTGAATGTTGATAGTAAAAATCCTATTCACTGCTTCTTTTACAGGCTTGATGTTCTCATCTCACTGTGCCTATCCACTGATGAATCCATCCAAGAGTATGCCATTGAAGCCGTGGCAGAACTTCTGACGATCCCTGCCATCCAAGTATGTGATCCTTATCTATGCCCTTGTTTTCCTCTTTTTTTCCTCTTTCATTACAAATGATTTCCAGAAATTTGGTAATAATCAGGCTAAAACTATTGGTAGCCACTGCCTGCACTGAACCATAGAGATCTTTTCAAACCTTTGATCCCTGGTTCATATCCATTGTTGATTGACTTGTTTTCAGCTGGAGGGCTGCAATGCAAGTTTATAATAACGCACTGTCCGTAGATGCGATGTCTGTTGGTTTTGAGTACAACAATGTTAGGGAATGCACTCTTCTGAAAAGAGGAGGAGATTGTCACCCTAAGTGCTCTAACTAATTCACCACAAGAAGAATTCCACTAGAAATAAGTGTTTTGGAAGAGATGTAAAACATGGCCCCTGCTTCATTATCATTCACTTTTAAAAGGCACTGCTTCCTCGAGTGTGTGGGTTGCCATCTGGCAAGTTTTGAAGCAATGAGTTTTATAGCTAGATGCATTGGTTACCGTTGGCTACTTCTGGTAGATCTTTTGTCTTAAATTGGGATCCCATATCTGGAGAGCATGTATATCTTAGCCCCAATGGAAGCATGTGCATCCACTAGCAGCTCCTAGGACAGGGTAGCATAGCTACCAGGCTCTAGGCTAAGATAGTCAGAGGGAACTATTAATTCAGTTTACCTCGTACAAGACCCTTAGCCAATACAAAAATATACATTAAAATATTCATTACAGTCTACTAAAAAAATCTATTGAATTGTGTCCTGGTTTACTGCTAAATTCCCTACCTGGAGCGGTGCTTCACTACTGACTGACTGTAGTGGATCCTCTGAAATCTATCACACATCTTTTAAGTTATAGTCAACTACCAATTAATTTTCATTGTAGCAAAAATAGGCATTATCTTAAATTTCACATTAAATATTACTGCAGAAATTATTTGAAAAAAAAAAAATTAATGTTGTACATTTATGATTATATGGTTAGTTAAAATGTCATACAATTTTGAGATTTTATCAAGCATGGAATGTTTGTTATATAATATATTATTGTATTTGTCCAGGACCAATTTGTAGAAATGGGAGGTGTATCAACTCTTACTACATTACTCCATTCCTCAAACAAACGAATCATCCAAGAAGCAGTTACAGCGATATCTTATATTGTGTCGGATTCAGAAGACAACAAGTACGCCATCGTGGCAGACCGTGGTCTTGAGGATCTTGCACATGCTGCTTACAACAGCTCTGTCTTGACGCAACGCTTCATTGCTGGAATCTACCTGGAACTTGTATTCAACTCCGAAATCCGATCTCAAATTGCTTCACAAAATTCACCAAGTAAGTAATTTATACAGAAAAGGGTTTTATAAAACATGGTCCATATTTTGAAATAAAATTTAAAAACAAATGTAAAGGTAATATGCATTTAGCATCATACCACGTGGTATATCAAGAAGCATATTGTTTGCTTCTGGAGGTCGCAACTCATAAGGAGTCGCCTGAAAAATGGGACAGCCTCTATCTCGCATCCTCGCGAGCAAGAAAAATCTTCCAGAAACTGACCAATCTTCCGCAAATTCATGACCCTTTTGTGTGTTTTACTGCTGTATTATCAATTGTATTCCCAAAATCAGCTTCCAATGGGTATCACCACACGCTGCAAAATATAGTTAAATGTGTTTAGAGCGCTTAAAATAACCAGATCTCCCAGAAATGTCCTTCCAACTCAAGATCCCTGATCTTTTCTTAAGCTGTGTTTAGGCTTAATTTTTCTGTGACAATTAAATGTTAATGGTTTGCTTACATATGGGCATGATGTTTCCATATCGCCCCCATATTTAGAAAAATCACAGGCCCTTGTCACATAAAAATTGATCATATTGATAGAGAGAGCTTTATATAATAATTCTGTGTCGTTTAATGTTTTTCATGACTCACTTTTTTTTATCCATCAGCCAAAGCGCTTCTGCACATGTGCAGTTTCAAGGATAATGAGACGATGCGCCTGGCACTGCAGACTTTGGAGCTGATAGCAATTGAAAGCGCTGATGTGATTCTAAGTCAGGTAATTGGTGTGGTATTTGACAATCAAAATGGGGAGGGGAGGGTTTCCCTGAACCTGAAACTGAACAACTTGTAAATAAAGTGTTTGTATAAGGTTAAGTACATTTAATTCAATTATAATTAATTCAATACAGTAGATAAATGTTACATACCTTGCCCCTAGTGTTGGAAACGTCAGCCTACCACGAGTTAGTCCTGGCACCACCACAACCCCAAAATGCAGCTAGATGTTGTCAGAACTCGTCCAAATGACAAACTAAAATCGCTATAACTCTTTGTGGAGCCGCAGTATCAGCTGAGCATTTGACTGACAAGTAATGTTCCTGCCTTTTATGCTAAAGTCTTAAATCCTGTTATCGTCGGATTTTAATTGGAGTCGATGTTGATCACTCAGCCCCTCAAAAAACCCTTGCGTGAGAGTTAGGTGGGAGAGGGACATGTGGTACTGGTGTGGTACTATGGTCACTGTGGGTCCTCATGGTCCTGGCTAAAATGTTTAATTCCAAATTTGGAATAATTCATGTCAACATAATTTAACATTGTTTGCTGCTTTCTTTTTGTCTGTAGGAGAATCTACTGCCTGACCTGTTAAACATTCCAAAGAATACGCTTGATGCTTCCATCTATCTGTTAGCTGGTAAAATACTGTTATATGTTGCAGAGGATAGCACGGTAAGATAGCTTAGCTCAGTCGGCGAAATTGGTGTGTGCGCAGAACCATGGAAATCTCTTGGTCTCCGGTTCAGTTTCAATTGCTAATTTGCTACCTTGTATTTCAGCTGGAGGGCTGAAATATGCAAGTTACAATAGCGCACCATCTATCGGATGAGGGGACGTTTAAGCCGTTGTGCGTGTTAAAGAACGCAGTATACTCCTAAGAATAGCGTAGGGGATTACTGGTATCTCTCTGTGTACTGCCCAATCACCACTAGAAGGACGTCACTGGAAATAAGTCTCCTTTAAGCTTTTGTGCGTTATCCTTGGTGTTTACCGAATAAATCCATCCACCTATCCAACAGCAAATCTGCCAATTAGCGTCCCGCATTTCATTGTGAATGTTAATCAAAACATCTTCGTCTTGTGGTCCTCCCCATATTTGTAAAATGTAGATAAAAAGTCAAGCATTTCTTTAACGCATAGGCTCATGCATATGACAAGAGTGGAATATACTAAAATATATATAGGTTGGTCTAAATACTAATTTGTCCATGCAATTAGGCCGTTAAGGGATACCATATTCTTGCAATTGTGGGCCAACTATGGTGGGTCTGAGGTGATGTGTGGTGTGCCCCCCACCTCTGTAAGTGTCCTACATTTTTTACACAAGCTTAGCACATTTGTAACAGCCTACCTCAGCTTTCCACATTCATTATAAATACCAGTTGTATATACAATATGATATGCTTCGGTGCTGAACTTTCAGAGATTAATTTTTGATTTCAGTCTTGCGAGAAGATGTTAAATACCGAATCCGTAAAGGAGACCCTTTTTCAGTTTGCGAAGACCGATGACCCAATATTGCAGAAAGTTGTTGCTAAAATGATTCTCTGTACCTTGGACAATAGAGACCTCGCGTAAGTTCTTTTTTTGTGTATTTAGTTAATAGGTGAGCCAATGGAAGCTGGATCTCCCCTACGAATTGTGGCTAAAAAAAAATTCAAATGTAGTTTTACAGAATAAAACCTGATTAAATAAACCTCTCAAATCTCTAAATTGTTGTAGGTTTCAGGGTAATTGCCACACCCGACCCTACCCACTTATGCTATCTACGGGAAAACAGCCTTCTCATCGGGGATATCTTGCACCGTGGCAATCAAAATAATACATTATTTTTTTATGTCGCATTTATATTTACCACACAATTCACAGGATAGACAAGTTTTCACTCTTTTAATCGATGCTTTGATTTTCTCGTATTCTCTCTCTCTTGATCCTTTAAATTCTCAATTTACGCCGTTTTAATTCTAATTTTAGCATCAAGGCCCAGGATATGAAACTGCAAGATATTCTAGTATATATACGCAACAATTCCGGTGATCGTGATGCATGGAACATGGCCGACCAAGGTATCGCATTATTTAACAATAACGACTTCCGGAAGTACCAACCTGTGCCGCCATCCTCAGAGAGCTTTGGCTCTACCACATCCCTGAGGAACCCAAAGCCTTTAGGCTATAGTCAAGGTTCTTCGATTTCTCTATCAAAAGAGGCTAGAATGATGGGTTCTCAGAGCTCGATGCTGGAGAAGGTCAAGATGGGTTCCAGATTGTCATTAAGAACTCAGTCAGCTGTTGGCAGTAGGTCTAGCCTCCAATCAAAATAATTCAGTTAAAATATTGTCTCATCAAAATTTGGGGAAACAATTTTTTTTTGTCATTTAATGACATATTGGTCATAGTATGATCAAGGTTAGCTGAGGAGCAACCAAAATGTACCAAGATAATTATATATATATTTTTTTTTTTCGAAAAAGAAGTAACTAATCAATATATTACCGATAGAAATGAAAAAGAATATAGAATTTAACTTTCCAACGAACATTAAAAAAATTGTAAAAAAGGTGTCTACATCAAGCTATAGGGCAATTCTTCCAGCATATCCTAAAAGGCTGGCTGATATTCAAGGGTCTCATTAAATAAAAATAAAAATAAATTTGTCTAAGTATTAGTGGGAGTAGAACTTTTTAATACCCTTTAATAAGCTTACTATCAGTTGTACTGTACTTAATTTTGATCATGTTTTTAAAACTTCATAGCAAATCATGGTTTTTATATTGCTGTGGACAAAAATTGTACCTTCTTGGGTAGTAAATACAATGTGTACATATTATTTATATCATTGACAACACCCCTGTGGTATACAGCTGCATTCGAGATTGTCCGTTATTTTATACGGATTATCTTTTCTGTATGAATGTATACCATAGGTTGAGTGGCATTATATATTATTATATAGAGTATTAGGTTTTCGTAGTCAACAGACACTAATTGTTCAGATTTTAATCATTACTGTACACTATCAGACAAGTTTCATCAAACATTGTCTAATCTGTGTAAATTCCAATAATGATCTGTACAGCCTAGAAGATTTACTCGGGCTCGTTAAAAAGATAGTTGACATTAACAGAAGATACTTGTAAAACAAGCTCCTGGGGCTAGGCTATAGGTCAATGTCATTCAAGGCAATAGTTAAAAAACCTCACAAGGGAAGATAAAATGTAAATGGAACAATATTATTGCACTCCAATACATCAGTAGGGAATTAAGATTAAATTACTGTATTATATTCAGAATTGCCTTCAGATAACAATTCCCATCCATTGTGTGAAATAATACTATGATTACTAATAACACAAATTATTCAACTAAAGATATTTGTAAATACAGTATAGAAGAAAATGTAGTATTAAAATTTAAAGAAGAATGCTTGCTGAAACATTCCATGTATCATGAATTCTAATTGTATATTTATTTTAAGTCACTTTGAAAGGAAAATTTATTGCAAAAAGATATGGATTGTATGCAGATTTGCAGATCCTACTGAACTATTTATATGTGAATATTGTACAAGTAGTTTGGAAATAAAAATAACAAAAAACAAAAAAATCTTGCATTTGTAATCTTTGAAATCTCGTAGAGCACAGTTAACTCAGTTTACCCAGAGAACTTGTATACAGTAGCTGAAAGCAACTATGCAAACACAGGACTTCGGATACAAGATTTTATCATTCCACCACCTCGCACACCTAAAATCAATTAAATAAGCCTTTCAAATCCCCTGACCATACCCACTTGATGTGATCTCTCAGGGGCCAGGCTGCCTGTTGGGAACACCACACACCCCGTCAGACAAATTCTGATGAAACCCCTTCATGGAAGGTCTTCGTGATTTATCAAATATTACAACTTCAGCGAGATACTTGCCTTCAAAGTGCAAATGCTCAGTGAGAGACTCAAAACCAGACCTCAACCACTGTGTGCCAATTTCTCTTCACCTAATCACAACACCTCCTTGAGAGAGAGAAAAAATCTCAAATACATGTTTTCTCTCATTTTATTGCTTATGTAATGCCTTGCACCTCAATTTATTGAATACATGTGAAGGTTCTACGCACAGCCCCCCAAAAAACTTGTTCCTCAGTTTCTCCCATCGAAAATGTCTGAAGCAAAAAATTCACCTCATACCTAATTTTTCCTCCCTCAATCTACCTTT
>NW_022728550.1:1803153-1805558 GCF_011630105.1 Anneissia japonica | reverse complement strand
GAATCCTAGACACGCATCCATTATTTCATACTGTCGTTACAGATAAGGCCTCAATACATCTTTTTTTTCTCTTTTTTATTGATCATACAACTCCTACATCTTACTTATTGAATACAGGTAAAGGTTTAAATCACTCTCTACTACCTTGGTTATTATAATGTGTGAGATGAAATCAAAAACATGAAAAATTGCATTCAATATCTAGTGGTGAAATCAAGAGGGGTGCGGCAGCTTACTACACTTTAATTCAGGGGTGGGCATCAAAATCAGTTGGAGGGCCAAAGTGAATTTTTGACTAAACACCGAGGGCCGCTTTCAAACTTTGATGTTTCCAATGTGCTTTCAAAAATTTTACACCACTTTATTCTCAGTTAAATTACTATTTTTTTAGAGATGGCCGGGCCGCAAAAACCACCATGTTTTCTAGCCAAAAATGTTTGGCGGGCAGCACATGTAGGGTTTCTAATTCATTTTCACAGGCCGCAAATACACACACACTTTGCCCACCTGTGCTTCAGTTGACAAGCGATTACGTTAACAAGAGAAAAAATTGAAGGCATGACTACTTTCTAATACTGCAGTAATACAGCTACAAGATATTACTGCATAACAATTATAATTTGTTTGCATCAGCAAGTTTATAGAGTTTGTATGCTTTCAATGTTATACTCTGGATGTCATTGTAACTTTACATATGTTTTGTAATTCTATAATTTGAAAAAATAAATAAATATAATAAACAGGAATAAATCAGCTTTAGAGACAACATGAATTACAGTGAAACGTTCAACCTCACTAAATCAAATACAACATGGCTTTATCAACTTTAAAAAAAAAATTGATTCATCGTTTGTTGGGTAAAGTCCAGTTAACGTGGGATATCTGCCTGAAGCCATTTAATTGTCGTTATCCATGCAAGTCAATGTTTTTTTTAGCTCTGATGAGGAGCTGTAGAAACACAACATTACAGTATTGAGCTAGAATTGTTAACGACAAATTTTAGACTACGCACAGTTGAATTGAGCAAGGCAGACTATGTATAAATTTGATTTAAGAGGCATGTACAGTAGTTAAAAAAAAAATGTAAGCACGCCCCAAAACCAAGCTGACTTCCATGCAATTAATCTTCCTATTAGTGGTTTATTTCATAAAATGTGTTTCTGGTTAATCTACATGGTTAGGCTACATGAAAATAAAATCATATATTGCAGATATATGAGCAATGTAATTACATATATTTTTCTTTCACATTTTACATTTTATAAATTTATTTCATGAAAAATTTAACAAATTTTCAAGACACTTTAGTAAAAATAACAATCTCATGTTTTAATGATACACACCCACCTCCCCCCTTCCCCCCCCCCCCCAAAAAGCAAAAGGTGACCAATCAGAACATCAGAAATTAATGATTTGATTGGTCAGGTCCAAACAAGTTGCAAGTCTTCATCAAGATCTGCCGTCCCGTCACTGCAGGTTTCTGGTCAAATCCGTCATACACGCGCTTTGTTCTTACGCAGAGTTGCAAGATGTGTGGCACACACGTTGTGATGTAACCCCGCTGTAGTTACCCAGCTACGACTTTTAAACAAGAACATGTCAAGATCCTTATATACTGCATCTATTGTGTCCATTAGCGATGTTATGCTTGGAAAATTGAACTTGATGTCTCGTTTAGTTAACTAGTTGTAGAGGGCATTCAACAGCAGGGTCTAACCTCAGCATCCTTTTGCCATAATATCTCCACCCGAGTTTTTGGTAACTGATAGTGTTGTAAAAAGCTGGAAGAAAAAAAACAACGTTTTTCACTTTTCTTTCATTTCATTAACAAAACAAATTTTAAAATAGAGCAGCCACTCCACAGACTATATATATTCGCCCTGTGCCTAATACCAACAATACGCAGGCCGTGTATGATAGGCAAAACTGCAGAATACCCTCAAGAAAACAATGGAATCGCCCACTGTATTCAGGTACAGTATATTCTTGAGTGCTACCTGAATACACGGGGTGATTTCATTATATTATTTTACGCTTGAGTAAATTAAATTTTTGTGATCTTCACATTTGACCTTTTTTCCAGAAAATTGAATGGCGTCCTTTGAATATTATGCACCATTCCACTAAATTTTATGATAATCCATTCATTAGTTTATGCATAATCTTGCTGACAAAAAGACAGACAACAGTAAATAGATAACCTCCTTTGCAGAGGTAATAATGGATTTTTTAATTTAAAAAAAAATCAAATTACCTCAGAAACAGTTGGATGGATTCCAATAGTTGCATCAAAATGTTGTTTGGTTGCCCCACACTTCATGGCAACTGCATACCCTCTGTCTCTTATACACATCTAGATGTGTATAAGAGACAGATTTCATACTGTCGTTACAGATAAGGCCTCA
>NW_022728550.1:1758590-1803115 GCF_011630105.1 Anneissia japonica | reverse complement strand
AGGCCTCTTTTACGCAGAGGAAATCAAACTTGAAAATTTAGGTCTATGTTCGGTGAAAGATTCGCTAACATAATTCCATTGTTGCCTTTACACCACCCCTAGATCTGTCTCTGTTAATAGAATATGGCCATAGGTTGGGGGATGCATACATACTAAATATGAATAGGGATATATATTTTTTTTTATGTGACCATGCCTTTGATTTCAATTTTAATGTAGTTTTAATATTTTTTTAACATTTTGAATGTTCATATCTGATTTTGTAATTGCCTACCTCTCTATTATCTACATTTAACCTTCCTGTATCAAATAGTTTGTCTCCTTTATTTCCAAAAATATATTCTTATGTCTTATTGATGAAGTACTTGACTATATATACTGTCTCTTATACACATCTAGATGTGTATAAGAGACAGACCCCGCTGTAGTTACCCAGCTACGACTTTTAAACAAGAACATGTCAAGATCCTCATATACTGCATCTATTGTGTCCATTAGCGATGTTATGCTTGGAAAATTGAACTTGATGTCTCGTTTAGTTAACTAGTTGTAGAGGGCATTCAACAGCAGGGTCTAACCTCAGCATCCTTTTGCCATAATATCTCCACCCGAGTTTTTGGTAACTGATAGTGTTGTAAAAAGCTGGAAGAAAAAAAACGTTTTTCACTTTTCTTTCATTTCATTAACAAAACAAATTTTAAAATAGAGCAGCCACTCCACATATATATTCGCCCTGTGCCTAATACCAACAATATGCAGGCTGTGTATGATAGGCAATACTGCAGAATACCCTCAAGAAAATAATGGAATCGCCCATTGTATTCAGGTACAGTATATTCTTGAGTGCTACCTGAATACACGGGGTGATTTTATTCTATTATTTTACCCTTGAGTAAATTAAATTTTTGTGATCTTCACATTTGACCTTTTTTCCAGAAAATTGAATGGCGTCCTTTGAATATTATGTACCATTCCACTAAATTTTATGATAATCCTTTCATTAGTTTATGCGTAATCTTGCTGACAAAAAGACAGACAACAGTAAATAGATAACCTCCTTTGCAGAGGTAATTAATGGATTTTTTAATTTAAAAAAAAAAAAAATCAAATTACCTCAGAAACAGTTGGATGGATTCCAATAGTTGCATCAAAATGTTGTTTGGTTGCCCCACACTTCATGGCAACTGCATACCCTTGTGTCACCTCCCCAGCATTTGGCCCAAGAATATGAAGTCCAACAACTCTCTCCTAAAAAAAGAAAACCAGATGCTTTGGTTAGTGTGACTTCTGTACATGCATTTACATTAGATCTCTGTTATATGGAGTAAATAGACCTTTCTGAAGTGTCAATCAAACTTAGCTGACCAATCAGAACAGGTGCAGGAATATGCGCATTTAACAAGCACACGTCGTCCCACAAATGCATTTGTTTGCGCATGTGGAACCTTAACAACAAGCGGGGCTTAGCCGAAAGTTCCATTATCAAAATGGGTCATAATTGTTAACCGAGACACATAGCCTGCTGTCCCTCAGGTTGATATCCTGGGGCCGATGTGGGGGGAGGGGATGGATGCGGGGAAGAGGAGGGATGCGGGGGAGGGGTGCAATTGTGCGGTCACATCCACCCAATTGTATTAAGAAAAACAATTGTTGTGTTGTATTGCTGATACATTATTTTATATCATTGAAAATATAGTACCAGTAAGATTTTTAAAAGTATGAGCGTGCAATTTCCAGGCACCTTGAAGTCCATGCTCACGCACCCCCTACTGCCAAATCCTGCATCCGCCCCAGATATCCAATCAAGGTCGCACTGGGGCAGGTGGCATGGTGGTGTATAGCGCCCTGAAAGTTTCAGGGTTTTAGCCACCTGGATCTCTACCTAAATGAATTCATGTTTCATTTGAAATGTATAGCCATGCATTACACCTACACTTGGCCAACATAATTAGACCAAGGCCTCTTTTACGCAGAGGAAATCAAACTTGAAAATTTAGGTCTATGTTCGGTGAAAGATTCGCTAACATAATTCCATTGTTGCCTTTACACCACCCCTAGATCTGTCTCTGTTAATAGAATATGGCCATAGGTTGGGGGATGCATACATACTAAATATGAATAGGGATATATATTTTTTTTTATGTGACCATGCCTTTGATTTCAATTTTAATGTAGTTTTAATATTTTTTTAACATTTTGAATGTTCATATCTGATTTTGTAATTGCCTACCTCTCTATTATCTACATTTAACCTTCCTGTATCAAATAGTTTGTCTCCTTTATTTCCAAAAATATATTCTTATGTCTTATTGATGAAGTACTTGACTATATATATTAGTTCCGCATTCTCAATTTTTGCACCCCCACCCCCAGGCCATTTCGCACCCCCACCCAGACCAAATCCAGCCTACGCCACTGTAGATTTACAAACCTTGTCTGCTTTGTTACAGATAAGCTTTGCATAGCAATCAGACGCATCCCTTCCAGCAACAGTGTATTCCAATGGCATATAGTTTGTGTGGTAGACCTGACAAAAGAACAAAGTACTGTATATATAATTTACCAGTAGTACATCATATTCTGCAATGTACATAAACATGTTAATGATAGACTTGAAATAGTATTCCTTAATACAGTGGAAATTGTAACAACATGTTATTGTATCTAGTGGTTAATATATGAAACTTGCCTTGATTATCCCCCTCCCACACAGTGAAGATCTCATTAATTAGCTTATAATAATATTATTATTATTATTATATTTTTAGCTTATTATTGCATTATTTTGATAATAGGTCAAGGGAATTGACATCATCAAAATAGCCAAGCCAAAAAGAGGCAAATTTATTTTATTTAAAATTAAAGTACCAAGGAGTGAAAATCAAAATCATGTCTGCTACAACGCATGACCGCAATGCTCAAGCTTCAAAATATGACTAACTAAGCTCAAAACATATAAAATTGTAAATTGAGGGCGCCATTGAAATGCTTAGGCATAACTTGATTGGCCGGATCTATGGCAGCCGTCTTGTTGAGTACACACACGAAGCTCTGCATATTTAGAACATCAAGCGCATTGGATTTAGCGCTTTAGTATTCTTATTATATCTCTATGATATATGCTCAAAGTTGTGGGTTACACACTTCAATATTATCTTCACCATACTGCTTGATGGCATCTTCTTCTGCAAGCCCACAGCATCCATATTCAAGTGGGGTAAAGACAGTTGTTGGCACATTTACGTAATCACACTGAAAAATTAACAAAATTTAACATAAATTAAGACAAGAAAAAATACAGATACATACACATGGGCCATATTACGTAGGGTCATATTGCACATAAGACCAACAGGTTTAAAATGTATTGTCCTATGAAAAATACTAAAATATCCAAATATGCCCTTGTTCAAACATTCATTTTTTCTTTATTTAGCCTTTCATAAAAAGTACAATACAATTGATAGGTACATACAGTAAAATAAAACAAAAAATAACCAAAACAGAAATTACAGGAAAACTTTAAAATGTGTATGTTACTGCAAAATGAGCATGTCAACTTCAAAAATATTTGTTTATGATTTGTTTTCATTTTCTGGGGACAATACATCTTGAAACATCTGAAAGAGTGTGCGTTATATATAATGCATTTCAGGCTCCAGCTGAAATATGAGGGCAAAATGGAACTGAATCTGGGACCGAAGAACCTAAAAGGATCTCTATAGTTCAGCGCACACACGGACGCAACCACCAGTTTAGTTGAACAAGCTAAGCTGCTCTCTTGGTATGATTAACTTACTTGTACATCACTCCCTGCAAACATCCTTCGTGCTAGAAGTATTCCAGCCTCAATGGCGACTGGAGTCAGTTCTGGTTTGCCTTCCAGAATATCGCCAATAGCATAGATATTTGGGATATTAGTCTGTTCACCATTGGCAATGACCTGGCCATTCCTAAACAGAAAATGTTGGCATTAATATCTACAGATGTCAATAAAAATAAATAGTCATTTCTTAATTTTCAATTAAACTTTCTATTTTTGAAACTTAAATATTCATAATAATTCATGAGTGAGGAGACAAAGGAAGGTAAAGTGTCTGGGGGGGGGGGAATAGGGCGAGGGATGCTAGCCTCGGAATTCAAATTTAAGCCTGAAGAATTCTGCTTCCCACATGGGAGACAATGGTTAAGGGTGCCAACCTCAAGTGAATAGGCCTACAATAAACCAACTATGCTAAACATGTGAAAGAAAGACAGACAAAAATGTTTAAGTCAAGTAAGTTTGAGAATTATATAAGCCTATAATGAATTCAGAGTTACAGTTTATTGCAAGCCTTAAAAACCTGTCTTTCAAATTATATTTGGGCTGGCTTTGGTCTTTATTTACTCATTCCATTTTAAAATTTTGAATTGATTACCATTCATTTAAATTGGTCTATAGACGAGACCTTTCTTTATACCTTGTTTCGCAATCATGGGAGGGTTGAAAAAATAAAGGAGAAATTTAAAATAAAATGGGTTTGGTGAATGTAAACGGTATAGTAATGGGATGGTTAAATTTATATAATTAGAAAAAGAAATTGGCAATTCTTATTTTTGGAGATAAAGTAGCGGCAAGTGTAATGAAAATAAATAAAAGCTTTTATTTTTTTTTTTAAAGTTCCATCTTTTGTGGTGACAGGTGCACTTATCAGCCAAAAATTCTATTTTTATTTGAAATCATCATTTTTGGCAGGTTTGCTAAAGAAGGTATTTAAAAAGTCTCCGTTTAACTCAAAAATGCATGATCGGTTGATTTCAGTTGGGGTGGTTCTTGGAGGAAGTTCAATACCAATAACAATGAATAAGCACTGTTAATAGTTTCATGTACAGACTTACTTCTGGTTAAGCATGACGCCAACTTTGTCCAAGCCAATACCTGTTGTACAAGCATCGCGTCCTATAGCCATCAAAACCTTGATGTAAAAAAGCCAAAGAATGAATGAGGATGTGAATTAATGACATAAAATGAGTTGAATGTTAGTGACTCCAGCAACATGTAGGCGCAGAAAATATTCAAAAACCTAAGTCTCTATTGTCCCGAAGCATTTATAGAACTATTTTGGCCATCAGTCGTATATGAGTAAGAAACAGCTTATGTTATTTTGAAACATTATATATTCTACTAAAACATATGAATTTACAACTTTCTAAATGTTGAACAATAACCAATTTGAAATAGAAATATTCACAATTCCGACGACAAAGCAACACGTGGAATTATAAAAACCACCTCCAATTAAAGCCTACTTTTTTGGCCCAAATGAATGTTTATCTTTTATATTTTATAAAAATAATTTCTCTAATTCAAAATCATAAAAATCCCAGTCCCAAAAGTGGTCTTTAATTGGAGATAGACCTGTATTCGTACACAAAATAATTCAACAATATTTGTCAACCTACCGTATTCACGTCAAGATGTTTTTCGGCACCATCTTCATTGTAAAATACTCGCAGTGAGGGCGGTGTTCCTTCCTTGAGACGCTCAATCTAATACATTAAAAAAAATCATTATAAACACAAAAATATCTTGACGTTTCAAATAGCCTGGTCTATTTTACTCAGGGAATGTGGCATTTCAAATAGATTGCTCTATTCATCTTCCGGAATTTTGCACTATTGCTTTGCTATGAGCGAAGGTTCTTCTGGTGGGGAACTGAGCAGTACGCTAGGAGACAATCCCATATTCTGTTTATAATAATGTAACTGCGTTCTTTAAGGTATGCATGGGCCATACATTGCACATCAGGTCACTGGCTTAAAGGTCTCATCAGAAAGAAGGTGCGCTACCATAACATGTATATCAGCCCACCACCTGAAACACAAGGAGAGGAATTGAACTGGGGACCAAAGTGTCTCCACAGTTCAGCACAGAGTAGACACACAGTGGCTACTACTAAAAATAGCTGACTGAGCTGGGCTACTCTTTGTGTTATTACTACACAGAAAAATTAAACACAACAGGCTCACCCTTGTTGGCACGGTCTTCTTAATAAACTTGACAGAATGCTTCTCCATATGTAGGCCAATACGCTCAGCAATTTCTTGGTCAAATCCTCGTAATAATATTGACCGGACCATCACTGTTACGTCTAGGCCCATACCCGCTAAAAAGCCAGCACACTCCAGCGATACATATGAGGCACCGACACAAAGGGTCTTGCCTGGACAGTAGGGAAGCGAGAACAGGTCATCGCTGCAATGAAATATCAACATATTTATTTTCCAGGTACTTTAGCTACGTAATAATCTTTTGTAGACTGCTAGGCTTGGTAAATTGTATTTGTTCCGGAATATTTTATTAACACTTGCTTATCATTTATAAAATTACTTCTATCTTTAAAATTAATAACTTCTTCAAAATTTAAGAAATATAAGAATAATTCTAGCAGTCATTCTAACTAAAATATGTGGCAAAGACAAGCCAAACCAGTCCATACAGGTTTAAGGAGTAAAATTAAAGCTATAAAATTCTAAAAGAATCATTCGAATCCAACATTTCGTTATAAAGTTACAGGAGTTTGAACATACAGCTTTTTTAAGAACAATAATTGAGAAATCAGATTTCATGATTTCGGGCATTTCTCGGGTAGAAACCAACACCAAATCGTTTTGTTTTAACATTGAAAATTGGAAAAATAACAGCATAGCATGATATATAGATATATAAAGGTTAGTTTAGTGCAATAAAATAGATTTCAAAAAAGCTTTTTTGGCCATTACCTCTGAAACAAATTTTGCGACGACTGACCTGTTTGGCTTGTCTTTGCCACATATAGAGTGCATACCTCCGCCCTGTGCTTTTGTACAGAACAATACACAGGCCGTGTATGGGTGTTTCCATTATTTTCGTTTAAGCTCGAAAGTATAATTTCAAGGGTGGAAAAAATGTAAATATCTTTAATTTCTAAAAGTTAATCTTCTCTTTCTTAGATTGTTATGTACCATTCCACTGAATGTTCATCCATTCCCTACTCTGTGTTATCTTGCTAACAAGCTAACAGATAGAAAGACAACCTCTTTGGCAGAGGTAATAAAACCACCTTTGTATACCTCCATGTGGGCCACCGATCACATCTAGGTGCCATAAGCTAGGCGAAACTATGGCAGAAATCTATTCCTTGTCCGAGAAGATTTAGTGGTACCTCAATACGGGATGTGATGCGGCAAAAACGTTTACGTTGGTTTGGTCATGCAGATAGGAGACATGAAGACAACCGGATGAGTAGGGTCCAACATCTTGTGGATAATGGTAACAGTGGACATGGTAGACCCTGCAAAACCTGGGCTCACGTAATTAGATATCATCTTCGTGCAAAGGGATTGAAAAAAGCGCATGCACAAGATCGTGCAGAATGGAAAGCTGCCACTACAAGTAAGTCTAACCTATGCTTGCATGGAATAATAATAGACTCTAAATTGATGATGATGATGATGACGACATCAGCTTGATTTTCTAGACTAGGTTTCGAGACCAGGATATAAAATTCTGAAAGTTGCACTCAAACCAATCACTCGACTACAGTGAAAATAAATTATTTGATGTAACAGAGTACTGCTATAGCCCAGGTTTTGCAGCTGGAATTTCAATAATGTTTTTGTAAAAAATAATCCTATTCCTTAAGAAGGGTGGTTGGCTTTTAGCTTAGAAGACCTCAACTGATCTTTAAATTATACTTGGATAGTACATTCAATGTCAGTACATATAATGAGTTTTCCAAATAAAAGACTATCTCGTTGGTTATGACATTGATCCTATCCTACAAAATGGCTTTGCACCTAGCCTATCTGCTTAAAATTGGCTTTAAATTGGTTACCCACGTATAGTTGTCAACTCCAAACTGTGGGCTTAAACTTGGAACAAAAATTAACACTGGGATTTTAATTCAATTGTGAGAAAAATCCCTAGATTCTTTAACAAGATGAACCTAGGAAATTGGGATTTGAGGATGGGCACTTCAACCATCAAACCATAAGTGCCACTCTAAAGCCTGGTTTCCATAACAATAGCTACATGCTGTCGCCGACTCCTTTAGCAACGCTGATTGGTCAGTTGAGTAAGGAGCATTTCCGATTGCGCCGGGGATAGCTACGCAGTGCAAGAATTGTTAGCGACTGTGTAGCGGTTGTATGGAAACAAGCTTAATATGATGTTCGCAGCAGCAGGATGGCAACATAAACAATAATGGTAATAACTTATCATCCCTTTCCCTCACCTTGTAATTGAAAACTCTTTGGCTCCAGGAATGTCTGGGTACCTAGGTCTCATGCCAGTTGCAATGATAAATTTATCTGACGTGATAGTTGTCTCCTTCCCCCTTCTATTTACACACTGTTGGAAAGAAAATCAAACAGATAATATAAATACTGTATGTAATAAAAATACAACAATATCAATAATGATAACAATCAATAATAATTTACCGCAGAACATTTATCAGAATGCTTATATACAATTTGTGGTGGTCTTGTGGTTCATCTCCACTTAGAGGGTGTGACCACCTTCAGCAAAATTATCCATTTGTAGGAAAAATTAAAATATTTAGTTTTTGATGTTTTTAAATTCTGCATGAATTCTTTAAAGCAGTGTTTATTTGATGGAAATTAGTTGAGTAATTCCAAAGTTATGAATATTTATTTCATCAGCCATGTAGGTTTTGAGAAAACAGCTTCCAAAGATTCCAAAATCAATAGTTTATTATCAAGCTTTGTATTTTAAAAATAACTTTAATATATTTTTCAGTTTAGATTTAGTAACTGATATTCCACAGATATGTTCTTCAATATATTTTCCTTCATAAAATGCAAAAAATATGACATTTTTTCTAAATTCTGATTCTCAAAGGTTTTGCATGCTTGTGGGAAATTGGAAATTGTAACAAACGGAGGATTTTGCTAGAGCGGTCACATAGTTTTGTAATAAAAGATTGAAGATATTTGAAAATATGGTATCGAAATAAAGGGGTCTTGGAAGTAGAGGGGTCTCCAAAAAGAGTGCACTGTATATCATTTTACTTTAGCATGTATAGCAGATAACTATGAACTATACATTTCACCAACTACCAATTACATCCTTCTATTCACAGTACCTTGATGGTGTGTGGGTCGACAAATTCAGCATACGCGTTTTGGTAGGCAACCGACTTGTCACGCAACGCTACACGATAACCCCAATTCAGGGAACCTATGTGGTCTTGCACACCTTTTCGTAATGTCTCCCATTTATGCGAAACTGCAAAAAAAATAGATCAGTTATTTAATCTGGCTGCTTGGGTGTTGTTTATGAATATTTTTAATACCACGTTCAGAATTTTCTGATTACATATAAAGTTTTCATTAACTAATAGATGATAGTTGGGGCAACGGCTCACGGCTTTTCCATGTTTTAATCTACATTATAGTCTCATTATGCACACAGGTAAATATTGCGCATTCTTAGACTTTATTATTATACAATATAATATATATATATATAATAAATTTTATTTTTAAATTGCACATAAATAAATAGTTCACTATTATACTAACTACACCCCTCCACAACTTTTAAGATTCTTATTTTCATAAGGATTTACCCTGGGGAAATGTGAAATAATTTAAAAAAAAAAAAAACCTCTAGGGCCATGTGCAGTGTTTTCGAATACTAGGTGCACACTTATTTCCCAACTTGTGCATATTATTATGTACAGTACATACATTATTCATTTTTTTCTACATGAATTTTGATTTACGATCAAATTAGCTTGCCATATGGATGTATTTCAATGATGATATAAATCTTTTTTTTTTTTGCTTTCAAGATTATTTCCTGATATATATTATTTATTAGAGCTACTAGAGAAGATGTATATTATAATAGAAGCCACTATTAAAATACAAAATTACCATTAGCAAACAAATAAAATGCATTGAAAGGGAATATATACAATCAAGTATATTTAATATAGAGGAGACTAGAGAAGATGTATTATTATTATAGAAGCCATTATTAAAATACGAAATTACCATTAGCAAACAAATAAAATGTATTGAAACAGAATATATACAATCAAGTATATTTATTATAGAAGCCACTATTAAAATACAAAATTACCATTATTAGCAAACAAAAAAAAAATGCATTGAAACAGAATATATACAATTAAATAGATTCTAGCTTTCTAAATACAATATTGCATAAATAAACATCAGACCTGTAAGAAAACCTCCAACCATAAAAATTGTCTTGATGAAATATGCCTCCAGTTGAATGTTACACGTACACTATGTAACCGAACAGTGGTAGTCGGCAGTGAGCAAAGCTTTTATTATTAAAAATGCCTCTGACTGCCTGTTACATGGTTTTTCCATTTTTCCAGCCCCGGTAATAACAGCGGAAATCATGATCACAGCTCAGGCCCATAGCCGGGGGTTGTCATGGTTCAGGCAAAATGTTCTTTTTCAGCAAAACCCCTGTGACAGCGAAAACCTTAATTCTCCACACACACAAACTCATGCTTTAAGAGGGGTAAATTTCTGATACACCAGAGTACACGTAAAATAATATTTTTTCTTAGCCCCCTTCTAAAATGATGTCTACACCTCTCAAATCTTAATTGGTTTTTTATTAGCATTATTTGGCTTAGAAAGAAAAAAAAACGCTCTTTTTTTAGGGGTCTTAGGTGGGTTCCCGGACCCCATGCCCAGAACATTTTTCGAAAGAAACTACATACTTGCCAGCTGAGTACACAGTAGAAAGAAAATGTGTAGTCTTATCCTCGCATGGCAATAAATATCAAATATTATCAACCTCACTGTCTAACAAGACAAAATTCTCACTGAAATTTACATGGAAACATACAGATAATGCTGATTTGGATGCTTGCAAAACTGTTTGCTCAGCTCAATTTGCTTGTGTGGTTGGCTATATATTATTCAATAACGTTAAGTGCTAATAAAACCTGAATAAATTTGTGAATGTTAGGCACTAAATGGATAACCCTTCTTTGATTCACTGATTTACAGCCAATTATTTATAAAGACTTCTTTACATTAAAATATAAAACAAATTGTTTTACCAACATACTGTATCCATACTTACCTTCCTCCGAAAACTCCCAACCATAATGTCTAGCATCTCTTATTGACTGACCTGTGATAAATATAATTTACTTTTTAATTAATTTTTTTACATATTTTGAAATTTAGCAGCAATATAAGATGAACTCGGTAGGGGCTGCTGAAAATAGACAAAAATTTGAAACTGTCGTCTGAAGATGGCCTATCCAAATAATCCCCACCGATCATTAAACTAATTGCAAAACAACATTATACTATAATGCAAAAATCAATATCATCAAATACTAAAATGGTCGCTGTGCTTTTATTATCTCGACAAGTAATGCATTATGGTACATCAAGATATCGGATTTGTTATCAACGGCATCTGGCTGTCCGTGTTCAATCGGACTTAAACCAAAACAACCCATTTCCCGCTACACTGGAAACTATACCATTGTCTTGGCTTTTTTTTTTTTGTTTTTTTTTTTTGTTTAATAAAACCTGAATAAATTTGTGAATGTTAGGCACTAAATGGATAACCCTTCTTTGATTCACTGATTTACAGCCAATTATTTATAAAGACTTCTTTACATTAAAATATAAAACAAATTGTTTTACCAACATACTGTATCCGTACTTACCTTCCTCCGAAAACTCCCAACCATAATGTCTAGCATCTCTTATTGACTGACCTGTGATAAATATAATTTACTTTTTAATTAATTTTTTTACATATTTTGAAATTTAGCAGCAATATAAGATGAACTCGGTAGGGGCTGCTGAAAATAGACAAAAATTTGAAACTGTCGTCTGAAGATGGCCTATCCAAATAATCCCCACCGATCATTAAACTAATTGCAAAACAACATTATACTGTAATGCAAAAATCAATATCATCAAATACTAAAATGGTCGCTGTGCTTTTATTATCTCGACAAGTAATGCATTATGGTACATCAAGATATCGGATTTGTTATCAGCGGCATCTGGCTGTCCGTGTTCAATCGGACTTAAACCAAAACAACCCATTTCCCGCTACACTGGAAACTATACCATTGTCTTGGCTTTTTTGTTTTTTTTGTTTTTTTGTTTTTTGTTTTTTTTTTTCGTTTAGTTTTCGACAGAATCAGAAATGTTTCACTATCCAATCACATCAGTATTTTCCTGTTTGGACTTTCAGTAGATAATTTTCTCCTGAAGCAAATCGAGACATTCTCAACAAAACAACATTTCTTTCCACAACTATCTACACGCTGTACCACAAGCATTTAATATATAATGTACAGTAAAACGTCCATTTTACATATTGCCGATTTTACAAATGGTCTTTGCCCCTGATGACATCATCATTGACCAATTATTACCATAAAAAAAAGTTCGATTGCACACGTTTTACAAAGTGATAAAGTATATTTTTCTTAATAAAATCAATTTGTTGTATTTATTAATAGTTCGATCTTTTCTTCTATTTCTGAGAACAACGAACTACCAACACAAGTGTCGTCAGATTGAGTGTATTAACATCGTGAATGCTAGATATGATTGCGAAATGCATGTAAACAACACAATTCGGCAATCTAACAACTAGAAAGAACACAATAGAAAGGGCCATAAAACATACAGATGTTTGAATAAGTTATAAGTTAAAATAATATTTTGTTAAGTGGAAGAGTGCCAGCGATTAAAATAATTTCGTATTTATCGACAGTAAATTCAGCTAGGCTCTAGCGCGGTAGACCACGCTGCTGCACTGTTAGCTGATGCTAGGCATGGCTGCCGTCAGGCTATCGGCATTCAATGGCACGGGATAGCTAGACCTAGGTATAGGAAACTGACACCCGATCTAATTTTTTCATTTACGAACACCCCTTGGTATCAAGGGGTACGTAAAATGAACGTTTTACTGTATTATGTTCAAGTTTATATGTAGGGCTTATGTACACATATCACGTGTGAATGTAAATTAATGTATAAAGAATTTATTTATTTAATTATTTATTTATTTCAATAATCTTTATTGAGGGTGGTTCATCCAGAAGAAGCAGATCATTACAGACTCTTAATACACACAGAATCTTTATTATTAAATAAAGTATAAAGAATACCCTACAAAAATATGGTAAAAATAAAACAACTGTATAAATACGATATGCTGTTTGTGTTAGAATTGTACAAAAAGAAAATAAATTTCAATTGCAACAACTAGAATGAGGTATTAGCACATTCGCTGCCAAGTTTTTTCACAATAAATCAAATTAAAGTTATATATACTTTCTATTTTTTTTTAATTTTAATCAATTAAATAAAGTTTGTATTTCTTATTTTTTTATTTTAATCAAACAATTATAAAGTTTTAAATTTTCTATTTTTTATTTTAATCAATCAAATGAAGTTATACTCTTTCTATTTTTTTATTTTTATCAATTGAACGAAGTTTCATATTTTCAATTTTTTTATTTTAATCAATTAAATTAAGTTTTATATTTTTTAATATCAAGATAATTAGCAGTAACATAAGTACATTATAATAAAAAAAAAAATAAAAAATATAAAATGTTTATATTTTTAAATTTATTTTTAATTTTTTAAATTTGTTTTAGGCTTAAGGCCAAGGATGGCAAATAGTGCACTTAATCACTTTCCTATACTTTAATATTGATCGAACCCTGGGACCTAGGATTGGAAGGCATGTATCTTAACCGCCAAGCTATTGGAGCCCACTCGTTTTAATGTAGATATTACATTGTGATATTGTCTATGAAAACGATTTAGTAAACTTTTTCAAAGGTCAATGTAAATATATATTGCTCATTGAGATATAAATAAAAATGAGACAGACAGACAGACAGACAGACAGACAGACAGACAGACAGACAGACAGATAGATAGATAGATAGAAATCTTTCTTTATTCTGGATACTTTTATAAAACATTAAATTAAGAAACAAAAGCAAGATTGGTAAACACAAGTAAAATTTGAGAAAAAATGAATAAGCAAAACCTGAAAGGTAGATTTTACCTAGAATTGCTGCCTGGTGCATCAACTTCTTTGGTATACACCCAACGTTCACACATGTTCCTCCCAGACCTGTTGATCAACAAGAAATATTTCAAATGTCAGTTTTTAGTTGAGTTGATAACAAATTTATGGCGGTATAGTATTACGTGTAGCACTTCTTGCGCTTATAATGGAATGTTGTAGCGCATCCGCAACTCACTGGGTTGAATGTTTCAAATATTATGAATTGACTAATTTGTTAATATCCCAACAAATAGACATTTTACACCATCAGTGGAATGTCTTTAGAATATGTTATGGGGTCTGCTTTATGTACCAATCATTATAAATTAAGGGGTCTGCCGTGGAACTCATTAGAGTAAGGATCGAGTTTGCCAGGCACTTATACTAAGGAGTTTGCCTTTTGACATTACAGTAAGTTAAGGGGTCTGCCTTGGCACACATTATAGTGGGTTAGGGAGTCTGCATATGTCACTCAATGCAGACCGTTAAGAGGTTGTCTTGGCATTTATTACAGTAATTAAGGGGTCTACTTTAGCACTTGATGGCATGAACATTATAAATGACTCATCTATTAATACCATTCATAAATTTAATAAAAAGAAAACACTTGAACTTTGTAAGCTTGAAAATGATTGGTAATATTTAATAGATTACAAATATCATCAGCAAATTAGCAACAGCATAATAAAACGCCACACTTTACAACTGATGGCATCTAAACATGGTAGGGTTGGCAGACATCAAATTATACAGAAAGATATAAAAAAGAATATTTTTCAATTTATGATATTTATATCAGTGCGAAAATGTGACATCATTATTTTTGAATAATGATAATATTAACAAAAACCTGAGCCATGAAACTTATAATTCTAAACAACTTTATGTGCTTATTTCAGGCATGCAGTCTGTAAAGGACACATAGTTTTAATTAGTAAGATATTATGCCCCAAAAATGGGCAAAGTGCAAGAATTGCGCAATAAAACTGTTACTATTGATTTCAAATGAGCATATTATCAGTGTACTGTCTAGAGCCATGAAACTTTTCATTTTATGGTAACGTTTTGTTAGACACAGTGTTTAATTAGTAAGATATTTTGTCCCATAAATGACACAAGTGAAAGAATTGCACAATGACATTGTGTTACTATCGATTTCAAAAGGGCATAATATTAACAGTGTAGCTGTCTAGATATAGCTATGAAACCTTACATTCTAAGAGAACATTTTGTGCTGGTTTCATTTAACCGTCTGTTAAAGGAATGTGGTGTTTAATTAGTAAGATATTATTATGCCAACAAAATGACCCGAATGCAAAAATTGCGCAATAACACTGTGTGAATATATTTGATATATTTCAAATGAGCATAACGTTAACAGTGTACTGTTTACAACCATGAAACCTTTTATTCTGGGACAAATTTGTATGCTTATTTTATTCACGCAGTCTGTTGTGGGACACAGGCTTTAGTTAGTAAGATATTGTTTCCCCAAAAAATGACGCAAGTGCAAGAATTGTATAATAACGCTGTGTGTGACATTTACCGATTTCAAAAATGAGCACAATAATTAATAGTATACTGCCTTGAACCATGGAATTTTTACTTCTAGGACAACTTTTTCTGCCTATTTCATTCATGCAGTCTGTTAAAGGACAGAGTGTAGAATTAGTAAAATATTGAAGTCTTCCCCCCCCCCCACCACCAAAGAGACTCGAGCTCTTGTGCAAGATTTGTGAAAAGAACACTGTTATTTCACAATTTCTTGAGGGCCCATACCTAAACTAATTAGACATTGCATCCCTTATCAGGCTGCATGACTGAAATACGGTAAGCACAAAAGGTTATCCTAGAATTAAAGGTTTCATGGCTATAGAAAGTACACTGATAATAATTTTTATGCTTATTTTAATGTCACAATTCGTAGAATCTAGAAAGGTATTAATGGAATTAAGACATAGTGCTAAAGATCTTAACCCAGAGTTCGTACACTCTAAACCAAGTAAAATTCCAGGACATTTCCAGGCGATTCAAGAACAAAGTTTTTCAAGGACTTTATGTCGTTGTTGGATATTTCTGTAAAGTTATAATTGCTGATTTTTTAATATAGAGTATGCCCTTAATGACATAACCTACATCGTGAAAGTTTTTTCACTTTCCTTTTCATTTTAAATGCAAGATTATCCACTCATTATAATAATAATAATACCAAAAGTGATCAAATTTCCAGGACATTCAAGGAAAATTACAATTTTCCAGGACTTTCCTTTACTGGAAAATGCACCTTTGTTTTCTCAGGTTTTTCAAGGAATTCAAGGTTAAGTACGAACCCTGGTAACCTATGAAAAAACATGTTTCACATCCTGGAGTTTATATCATTTTTTTCTGCGGTGACTGGACTGGAGTCATAATTTTACTTTTTTGTTTGTGTATTTTTATTTTTTTTATTTTTCCCCCTTTTTAATCTTATAATTTTTAATTAAATTTTTTCCATGATTAAGTCTCATTTTTAATTTCCTCTGTTTTTCTTCCTAAGTATTATAAATTTTTATTATATATTATATCTTCAATTTTAAATTGCCGTTTCTATGAGGATAGATTAACTAGTTTGTGAGCTACAGAGATATTAATTGCTTTTGTTAATCCTTGCCTCCTTAGATTTTTTTTTTTTTTAGTTTTACTTTACTGTATGTGCAAATGTGATATTTATAAAAGGCTAAATAAAGAATGAATGAATGAATAATAAAATAACCTCATACATTAAATTATTAAAAAAAACCATGTACCAAATAATGAAAGCAGTTTGGCACAGTGGAAATTGTTTGGTTTCTCAACCTCAAGGTCGGGGTTTTTAATCCTATCTACGATGTGCATTTTGCTAAGTGTCCTAATTTATCTACATTGCTTCAGTCAACCCAGCTGTATCAATGGGTACCACCAGCAAATTGCTGGGCCTAACCTGCGGTAGACTAGTATCCCACACAGTGGGAGCATCACAATCTCATCCGCTTCACGCTACCTGAAACTGGAGATTAACCTCCAGGCATAAGCCGGGAACTCTCTGTGCCCGACGGCTGTCGTGGTTCCATGAAGAACGCAAAACCACGATGTGCGCACGACGAGTCGCTTTGAATGATGATCATTCACACTGCCACGTACAATCAGCTGACGATGTGGTCATCTAGCGCACACAGGGAGCACAGTTGGATCCATCGTACGACGGTCGTATAAGTACGATCGTAGTACGACGCAGAGTGTCCGCCTTTATGAGCCCCGTTGCTAACAAGTATTTATTTAATATGAATACTAACCCCAGGTTGTTCCCACTGGTGTTGGCTTCACGAAGTCGCAGACTGCTACTTTTTTTCCAAAGGAAGCCGCTTCCTATAAAGATAAAAAATACATTTCAGATATTAAAGATTTTCGCTAAATTTGTAATAAAAATTTCCGAGAACCTGGCAACTACCGCTAGGGGAACAACCAGAGGGCTAGGTATTTTGTTCTATGTTGTTACCAGTAGGATTTATCTGTATCAATTGGATAAACATTTAACATAACACAAGGTTTCTACAGTATTAGGAATATTAAACCATTTTGAGATGACATAACAAATGTTTCAACCTTTATGTACCGTGTTTTCAAGTACGTCTTTTCAGGGCCACCATAATGTAAAAAGAGATTTATGTTAGCAATAACTGTAACAATAAACAAACCATACAAAGAATTTGCATTCAACAACCACATTGATCTGTCTAATAAACACGCTGTTATAATCTAAAACCATGTGAACTGAGCTAGATGAACAAAGCTATTGTCGGTGCACAAAATAATTCCTTTCGTACTTAACTTCGTGTGAAAAACTTGTGCACATGATTTTTTGCACGCCCAGACACAACACCCAGCTGTGTTTAGAATAGCCATGAAGAATTTACAGTCAAAAAGTGGCTATTTACGGTGAAACAGCTCATGTCAATCGTATTTTTTCTTTTAATCCAACTGTTGAAATTTGGATTAGAATTGTTATAAACAGAGAGCCCACGCACTGACTGCCATAAGATACAGTTAATATGCTAACCTGTATTTTCATATGTAAAACAATGACAAATTTACTCTTGTTCTTTTAATTTTTCCACCTTATTTTCATCAGTAGGTAACTGTAATCTTAAGTTAATTTTTTTTTTCTATAATTATTCTATTTTTGTATTTCCTGGATACATTTTGTATTAGTGCCACTGTATCAAAAGTGGATCCAATAAATTTAATTGAATCAATCATTGTCAATTACCAGTGCTAGATGACATTGCTTGAGCAAAGTAATCTCTTTGAGCTTTTATAATTTCTTGTTTGCAGTATTATCATCTGCCAAAAAATTTTACGTATTTACCCCTATCTTAGTCTGTCTGTATTTGTGTGCATAGGCTCAAGGGAAAAACCATGCGTTTTAAATTGTACAGTACCTCTGTTAAAGTTTAATTTTAAAAAATAGACAGTTTAAATGCCTTCTAAACAGAGTTGCTCTTTGTGTTCAATCTGTACCTCCCCCAAATAACGGTTTCTGTCCCAACATCCAAATTTTTTACCAAAGAAGGAGCAGACCCAGGATGAATAGGAATAAAAATTGGTAATCAAGCACCATTGGTCTGAGGTTAAGGTGGGGAATGTTACTCTCTATTTGGTTTTATCCCTCCAAAATCCAAATTATATTCTCTTTATTAAATCTAAAATTGTTTAAGAGGAAGAATACCCCTTTCTATTATCATATTATATTGTGCGCAGTGGCGGCTGTAGGATATATTTTCCTGACAGGTTCAATGAGGTAACTTAATCCCCCTTCCCCCTCCCCGCTGGTGTTGCCACTGATTGTGTGTGGGGAAACCTGATAGCCACCCAACTAGACTTGACACTGATGAAAGAGATATAAAACTGTAGCTCTGTGGCGTGACGGATTCAAATTACCAACGTAAATCGGAATTAAAGCTTCAAAAGGCACCTACAGTGGACAACTGTATTAATGGTTTCCTGTACTTTTGATTAATATAATGAGTCAATTTACAATTAACTTTTAATATTCATTTTTATTAACTTATTCAAAATCATATAATTTACTCTTAACTTTCAAGCTTCGAAATTTGTGATTGAGATGAGGCAAAAATTATGTTAATTTTTCTTTTATTCATACTGCAATCGCAAACACACGTTGGGCAGATTGCACGTACATCTGTGAAGACTACAGCATAGAAACTCTGTACAGAGATTTAATATATCAGTTGAACTTGCCTAAGTCGAATCCAAAACGACATTGAAAAATTGTTGGACTTAGATAAAATTTGACTCACAGAAAGTTAAATAATGGATTTGGCATGTAAAATAAGATCGACTTAGAAATTATTCGACAATAGGCAAATTTAACTTTAAAACTATAATAATTAAATTTATAATTAATTTTATCATGATTACAAGAATCAGTTTTTGAATAATGGTTAACATGCTGTAATGTAGTGCAAACGTCTTCAGTATGAAATATTATTGCATGGTCCTCTAAAATGCTATGCTTTCTATACTCTTGAACCTACAGTGCATCTATCAATTTATTGTTTAATATCGGCACAATAAAGATTAAAGTACGTAGGCAGCTTCGTCTGTTCAAACAAAATGGCCATTAATCTTGTCCTGTTTGTCAGGTCTATTTATGTCATGACAATGAATAACATTCTAATTGGTTCGATGAAGGATACTTGTCGTATTATTGGTAAAGACATTGACGATATACTGTATTGCCACTTGCATAATTTTAATAAATTAATTATTTAAATAGCATTTACATTTTGGTCATTTAAGGCCTTTTCTCTAGTAATTGGGATGTGGAATCAACCGAAGAACCTCTGTAGTAGTCCATTCCTGGAGCTTCTAGGGATGCACGTCATCCACTCCATCACTATATCATCATTCAGCGAAGTGGTAGGCTGAGACCTTCGACTGTCCACACCAATCAGTATTCCTGTTAATTTATTCATGCTAAGATAAATCTATAATATTACACATTTTATATTTGTCTGAATATTTTTAACTTTACACTGTTTTTACAAGTTGTATGCAAGCATTCAGTTTCCCTCGTTGAAGGTTGAATAAAGTTTTACTTCAATGACTTTCTTCTTTTTTTCTTATCTTTATTTCCTCCAATAGCAAATGCCAATAACAGGATGATTTAAAGACAAACATACAAAGAGTACTCTACGTACAAAGTAACATTTGCTTTTGGCTAAGAACAAAGAATCCTGTATAGAGTTCTGTTGTATGTTGTTACGACACGATACCGTGTGATACTACAGTGACCGAAAAAAAAAAAACAAGATATCATGTGAAACTACAGTGACCAAAAAAATTTAAAAAAATCCACTGTCTCCACCAACAAACCATTGATCCCAATTTCTAACGTAATTATTAAGATGTTGTATCTTAATTTTTCTTTGTAAATTTTAATTGATTATTAAGTATGTGTTCGATAACTAATATAATGCGAGCATTTGTGTTTTTAGTACATTTTGATGGTAAATTATTAGGTTTTAAAATGCATTCCAGAAAGCCTATTCTAAAACATTAAGATTATGAAGTCATTCAGGCGTAACAACCGCTTTACGAACATACTCTATTAGCATTGACAGGAACCCACGGAATTGGAAGGTTTCATTTAAACGCCAGGTTACAGCCTTCACCTACACCATGCAAGTTCTGCACTAAACAAATTTCATTCTAAACACTGTAATTCACATTCTTATTTTGAGCTGGACGTATTGATAAAAATGTCTTGACCAACAGAAATCTGCCCAACAGCTGACTTGACCACTTGATTGAAAGCCATACTGCTATGATACCATACACTTCCACATTAAAGCATAGTAGTAACCACTGAAACCACTTAGCACTATAAAAGACTATCTATTAGAACTTACTGTATACATAGGAATAGATGACTAAGCAAAAAACACTACTGTACATGACTAAGGGCTTGTCGCACATACTTTGTTAATCTATACTTGGATAATAAAGCTGGCAGGATTGAAGGCTCAAGTCCAATAAAAAAATAAATCAGAAATAAGATTTTAATACTTAGGCCTATTTGAAATTGAATTGATTGAACTGAATACTTAAGGCATTTTACTAGCATTTTAAAGATCATGACATTTAAAAAAAAAAAAAAATCTGCCTATTATGTATGCTATATTTTAATTCTACTGCTCAAGGGCCACGACAGCTCGAAATCAGTGTCCTTTCCCAACAACCTAGGCCAGGTAAATTAACAACTCAAAATGCAGGGCCATAAATTGACTATCTGATATGCTTTTTATACAAGATTGGCTATAATAAATAGCACTATTTATCTGTACCAAAAAAATTCCTGCTTATTAATCTTGAGTACAGGGGATCAACTCCTTGAATGTGCATTTTTTTGTGTCCATCGCAGGCTGATCCAGAAAGAATTGTAGGTAGGCATGCAAAGCACTGAGTTTGGGGAGAGTGTGGGTTGTTGAAGAATTCTCTGGAAATGCTTGCCCTAGACACTGGTCCAGTCTTTTCTTTTCTTCATTTTTTAACATTTTAATTATTTATTCTTTTTTTTTTTTGGGGGGTTTACTTTATTCCTGTCTCTTATACACATCTAGATGTGTATAAGAGACAGCCCCCCAACTGCCCTCCTGGTTCATCCCCTGTCCTTGGGCAAGGCACTACGGTTCTCGCTCTCCACCCAGGAGTCAAAGTGGGTACCTACAACATTATAGAATTCTCCCTGGGAAGCTGAGTTGTGTTCCATGTGTTTGATCTTGAATGGGGGTAATGGGTAATAATGTGAAGCCTCGTTGTCATAAGCACTATAAAAAGAACAATTTATCATTAATAGTATTATATTTACTTGTTATTTTCAATCTCAACATGTACTGTACAGTAAAGCATGAATTTATGAAAATAAAGTATTTTGAAATGTTGACAGGATGTTGGATTTGAACATTTATTGCGCTTTATTATGCACGAGTCTCAAAGCGCTTAATGTGTGGACTAGTTTGTACAGATACTTGTTACGTGTTACTTGTATAGCGCCTTTCTTTTCAGTTACAAAGCGCTGTAATCAACTCTCCACAATAAGTCAAAAACATCCCTCATGAATAAAGCTTGCATAGAACCAAACCCATGAAAAGTGAGCTATTAACAAATGCAATAAAGCAATAGAGAATTAAGAAAACAAACAAAACAATAAACAAATACAATCGAGGAAGGTGAGAGAACTATTGACAAAGGTGTGTTTTAGATGGCCTTTGAACTGCTTAAAGCGAATCAAAATAACTTGTTCCTTCCATAAATGGTCTCTACGTGCCTGAGCTACCTGAAACACCAGTAATGGCTATTCTCACCTCTACACTACCACCACTAAAAAAAGCCTTGATTCATTCAAATCCATTTAACGCATAAACTATGATAATTATGATATATCATCCCATATTATACAAATTAACATTTTGCCAAGACAAAAAAAAGGGCCATAAATATAAATAGCAAATTAAGATAAATTTGAGACATAAACCACAATCGCATTTCGAGATTATACTGCCTTAAGCATTTCTACATTCAGTACGTTGTAAATAAATGACTGACAATAAATAATGATTTTCTGATTATGTAAAAATATATAGCACTTCGGGAAAAACCGAGCTCTAAATCTATGGCTAATTTTAGATTTCATTTGGATCGATTTTAGTACCTATTCTTGATCAAAAATTCAATAACCTGGACAACACTTAAGAGATATTATTGCAACAAATTTCCTCCAGTCTGTGCGATGCATTGTCTCTGTGACACGTTATTGCTCTTTTTTTCGTGCAGGATATCGTTCCTGTGACTTGTTGGCATTGCTCTCTTGAATGCAATGGTCAATTTATAATATTCCTGCTGCTACTTTGCTTAAATGCCAACATTTTCTTATCAACAATTCTAATCTTTTCACTGTTGTTTTTTATTTCATTCTTTTTCAAATATGTGCTTGCCAATACAAGACCGAAATCTAGGGTGAAGAGAGGCATTTCCGAGCCAAAAAGCCGGCTAAAGTCTTGGTCACACCTCAAATAAAAGCCACGGTGGGGTTCATAGGATGGCTCAAAACTATGCTTTTTAGACCATCTGACGACCTTGTCACGATATCAGACTATGGGAGATCCATGCTTGTCCGATGGGGGGGGGGGGGGATGAGGATATTACATCTCAAGAACCACCGCTGCCACTAGCAAATTACTAACAAATTTAGTCTCTTCTGTATGTACGAGGCTTAGAAATCGTAAACCTTTTTTTTTAAATCATGAGAAAAATTTCTGTGAGTCCAAGGATTTGCATCCAAAGCTCTGAGATTGGAAGGCATATATCTTAACCATCAAACCACAAACAGCTCTACTCTGATTTGCCCTGTCATCAGGAAATGCAAGGCACTTCTGCACATGCTCTGTGGTTGACATGATTAATCCATGCTCATCACTCAGAGAAAATTGCAGTGGATCATGCTGTTCTGAGGACTTGATTAGCAATGAAAGGGATCTTGGCCTGTAGACCTTCTGTTTACTTTATTCCTGTTTAATAATCAATAGACCTCTACGCAGGTAATGGCAAACCTTGAACAGGAAAAGGTATGTCGATCTAAAACATGATTTGAAATCAATACTATATGCATCTGAGTGGGATGTGAAGTATGAAACACTGCCTGGCATTAAGTAAAAGAAAGGATATTAAAGGTTGGCATAGCAACCAGAAACAAAAAACCCATCAAACTTAAGAGCAATTTCTATATTATGTTTCCTCCTTGACTAGGATATACTTCAAAAAATATCATCCCTGGGTTGGTGCTTTGAATTAAGCAAGTTAATTGAAAGTAAACCAAACACTCAATTATTATTCTCTTCTTGGACCAAGTAACTACATGTAACTAACTACAGAATAGATCACAAAGATAAAATATCAAAATGAAGAAACAAGACTAGAAAATGGTTAGACTTGAATAGTAACACAAATCATATAGGAATGGATCACGCAACCATGGTTTTCGAAAAAAAAAATTTTGAACTACAACTCCATGCATAATCATAACCAACCAAATAGGTACTGTATTGTTGTTAATACATTTTCAACATACCTTTTATGTTGGAAAACAATGTATTGTAATGTTAAATAAAAAAAAAAATTAAAAAAATAAGTTTGAAATAAACTTGCTCATTTTGCAACAACATACAAACTATTAACTTGTGCATAGAAATTATTGAATTTAAAAAATGTGTACCCTGATTTTTAAACCAACAAATTATAATAAAAATAATAAAACACTTCCAGTGACTGGAAGTTTTTCTATCATTTTTCGCTGTAAACTGATGTGTAGACATTTTTTAAAAACACTAATTTCTATGTTCAAATTGATAACTTTTATGTTACTTCAAAATGGGCAAGTTAATTTAAAAAAATATTTTTATGATTTTTTTATTATTTAGCATGGGACAATACATCTCTTGAACAGAAAATATAATGCCGTTAATAAATTATACTTTAATTCATTACTTTATAAATTTATATCTTGCCAGTTATACAGTAATTATATAAATTTGTTTAACTACTGTAAATTTGGTTAAACTATTTTGTTAATTGTATCATGTCAAAGTTTAAGTGGGGTGAGTCGAATACAGTAGCTTTAGTTTGTTAAGATGCTTTGTCCTCTAACCCCCGAGTTCTGGGTTCAATTCCTGCCACATGAGGACTTTTCTCACAACTAAAAAAAAAATCCACTCCAGGCCTCAAATTAAAGAGACTTAACTTATAAAGCATCATTCAGTCCTGCAAGTGGCGTGTGTACTTGCTTTTGAATGTGAATGAAATAAATAACAGTTAGTTGGTAGTCCTGTGTGATGTGATCATGTGATATTTCCAATTAGATAATCACAAGACAAGGTACATTACATGCTTTCATTTACAATAGATAAAAGGATGAAGGAACATGAAATGTGAGACTGTCAAGTCAATAATAAAAATAAATAACAATTAAACAATCTTTAATTAATAAAAAATCTTTAATTAAACAAAAATTAATATTTATTCAAAATTTAAAAAATGATAATCAACAGAAATACATTTTTGCTAAATTAATCAATAACTCACCTTAGAAGCCGCTAGGCCCCCTGAACCCCCACCGATGACAACTAGATCATAGGTGTAGTCTGCGGTCGGAGGGCTTATTAGTGACATCAGTCTGTTTTCAGATTGGGCTTTAAATGTATCGTCAGCACCGCCCAGATGTGTCCCGCCTATAAATACATTCGGGACAGTGCGCTGTCCAGTCATGTCCAGCAACTTCTCTTGGATTTGTTTGCCATTTTCTGGGAAAAAAAAATATTAAAATGTATAAATTTCACTGAACAAAACAGGGGCGGCACCAGGAATTCCCGGCGAGGGGTCCAGCTCCCAGACAAGGGGTCCAAGCTCCATGACAAGTTGTACACCCTTCCCCGTGGGAGAAAATTGTGTTGATTATGGTATTTTTTATCGCGATAGTGTACAATGCCTCACACATACGGTAGCACTCCTTGCACTAAACAGTTTTTAATCCCTAAAATTTGACAGCTTAGTAAGGCATAGGCCTACCTAAATTGCATTTTCGGCAGTCGAGATTTCATTTTCCACAACGACCTTGCTAGAAATTCCCCGACAGGAGGCCAAGCATGGGGTCCAGGTCACCGACGGGGTGTCCTTCACACCCCTGGTCCCCCCACTAGCGCCGCCCCTGGAACAAAAACCCAAGAAAGGACAGATATCTCTAATGCAAATAATGTAACAGTAATTATGCTATGCATAATGTAGTAATTGTGTCTGCTTTTAATGTACAGTAAGTGTTCTTTATGTATAATACTGTAAGGTCATTGTGATGACAGTGAAAGCCACAATATAGAGATAACCTTAAGTGCTTTTGAGATACGGCACTTGTTATTACGGTTGCACCCTTTAGGCTGTGGCATATGGGGAAAAAAAAACAGCTTGGCAGTCAGACTAATATCAACATTTCTATAGGTTGCAACCATAACAACGTACATTACAGTGCCCGAAACGTTTTCTAAATAATAATTCTTTTTTTGTCCTCATTCTAATCAAAAAGCGGAAATTTGGGTTGAACCCCCTCCCCGGGGGCCTGCAGCAGCCACAGTACAGCATCACCCAACCTAACTACAAACATATAATGGACAAACACTAATCTAAACCCGCGTAACTCTCAATATTTCTGTTCTTTGAGGAGCCAAGTGATCAGACTTCAATTAAAACCTGAGGCTAGCCGAGTCTGAACTAAATAAATAGCTAATGGAAAAAAACGAAATTATAATTTTCTTTTTCCCCCATCCTTCTCTGGCATGACAAGGCAAAAAAAAAAACTAATTTGACATATAGATTATACAAAATTTATGAGTGAAGCATTTTCTATTAATAACCCTGATGTCACTCAAAGATCAAATTACAGTGTGTTAGGAACACCTGATTGATTTACTTAGCGAACGTCCTCTGTTTACAGCGATTGTTTGCATCACAAACATAAATCAATTTCATAGAAAAACACATCTTATCAAATTACATAAAAAAATTAATAACCTATTTCTTAGTTAATATACTGTAGCAGATATGATGCGATTTAATTCCGTTAAAAGATGAAGGGATGCACACCCAACAAAGGTGAAGATGAGCCAATAATTATTTTCTGTAATTAGTTAAACATTTTAAATTAGCCAATCAATCGTAGAATGTGACCTTTTTTTGACATGTGTTAGAATGGTTATTTGAGCAAAAGAGTTCTTTATTGGTCACAAACTAGTCCATCCAAGCAGTTTCGAGGATCACAATTTGCACTGCTTGTACTGTTTCTAAATTGAATATTTGTACACCGTAGCCTTCAGCTACAGTAAAATATGGGCGTTGGTTCGAACGGCTCACTCACAAATGGTTCCAGTGGTGAAACAATTCTAATTTTTCTCGGATAAGGACTTTAAAGTGTATAGGACCAGAGTACGTATTTGGCTTGTGTGCACTTAAACAACCCAGTACATCCGTCGAGAAGTCTAGGGGGTTACCCGGTTTTACCCTGACGAACAGGTCCATTCAGTCCCCTGTTGTTTAATGGATATGCCACGAAGGATAGTGATTACGATCGCTGATTGGCATATCCTTGGCGCTCATTAAATGAAATGAATTTAAATATTTAAATTTCAAGTATTTGTATAATCATTTCTTAAGTTTTTATATATCCTTACATAATTGATGTTGTCTTTCCATATTGTTGATATGGAATTAACATTTTTAATTGATCTGCATTGTCTGTATTGTAATTATTTGGAATTATTTTATAATTAGTTGGTTAGGTAATTATAATATTTTTTTGACTGAATTTTCAAATTTTTAATTATTTTAATAATGTAATAATATTAAGTATATTTTTGTAGTTTTTCCATGTAATATTTTTGTAATTTTTCATTGTATAATTTTCCATATTTTATATTGTATTTATCATCTTTTTATATAAAGGGCTAAACAGAAATCTGCAAATACGCTATATAAATAATTATTATTATTTGTGTGTAGAAAGATCTTTCACCTGCCCTATGGAGGTAATATTTTATACACTGTATTATTAACCCTTTGAACCTGGAAAGCCAGAAAAATGGCCGTGCAATTACGCTGCAATAACCCTAAAAGCCGGTATACTGGCTTTGCAGGTCAGGTGATGTTATTCGGGGTAATCACCTGACCAGTATGAGTAACATGACATAATTTTGTGACATCATCATTCCCAAGTCGTTCTGACAGCCTCATACGTGTTGATTTTTTGGAAAAAACAAATTGATATTGAATAGTTTGACATTAAATGCCAACAAGCTTTACAATTGATACTTTATGACAAGAAAATACTGATGATGATGATTATTTAGGAAGTCATTTGGAAAGTGAAAGTAAGGTAGCTCTAGGCTAGGCCAATCACGATAGTGCTAGTGCCAGCAGTGGTAGTGATGATAGTTGTGCGTTGGGTTGATGGATGGCTATGGTAGCGGTACAGGGCCTAGGAGGTGATGGTGGTGATGATTGTAATAAAAAAAAAGCATATTGTGTCCGAATAACTCAGGGTGATCAGGGTACCGCAAGATGTAAATAATACAAAGTTCAAAGGGTTAAAATTGTTGATTATTTAATATTCGACAAAATATGTGTATATGTGTATGTATATGTATGTGTGTATAAGTGATGTATTAACCAACTTACTTATATTATTAGTATTAGTAATTATTTTTATCTCTATTACTATTTTTGTAAACCCTTTTTTTATTTATATTTCGTTCTACCGCAGTATTTTCTTACTATATTTTATCACAGTAATTAAGTTTTTACTGATTTTGTTATTGTTGCACGTCTTTACGGCTGTGCCTCTGGTATAAAAGAGAAGCAATAAAGTTACTTACTTACTTACTTACTTACTTACACGTTTATATTCATTATTTTTAATTATTATTATTAATTTAACTTTAATTCAAATTTTAATAACAGTACAGACTGAATTTTATGTGTTTCATATTACAAAATAGGTAGAATTCATTAAGCTGGACAGTTAATTAATTAATATAAAAAAATAACGTTAAAAAAAGATCGGCGTTTCGACTCCTTCAAGGTGTCATTTTCAAGATGAAATGATGAAGTATAGAATAGGCCTATTACAGCAACTTATAATCAATAGAAAAAACTAATCTAATAATAATCAATAATAATCTAATAATAATAATAATAATAATAATAATAATAATAATAATAATCTACAATACGTACTCTTATTAGTTAATTGATTGTACAAATTGGCATCGAAAATCACAAGCCTAATTATTACAACAACAAAAATCACTCAATGTAATAAATATAGCATGCAAGATTCACTTTAAAATAGGCAACAAAACAGATTGAAGTCAGAAAAAATAAACACTACTGGATTCAATGATTAAATAATACATTTTAATAATTAAAGACATATGCTATGCTATCAGTAGGCCTACTTTTAAAGATACTCTGTCGAAAAAGTCTGGAAAACTCCTGAAATTCAATAATTTGAATAGCTCATTTGAAACGATCAATTAATTCATTTACATACAACAAGAAACTGATCGAGAAGATTTTGCTGGATTACCTACAGTTTACTACAAAAATGCTTAAGTTGTCATGGTCTTTTATTTATATAGCGCATACCGGTATTACAATACAATGTCTCTATGCGCTTTCAAACCCAGTGTCATGACAAAAAAAAAATCAACAAGAACAAAACAGATTAAAATTGTGAGAAAAGATGCGATTTAAACCGGAATTTAAAAAGGGCCAAAGATGGAGAAGTCCTTACAAAATTTGGTAATTTGTTCAACAACTTTGGTGCAGCAACAGAGAAGGATCTATCACCATAGGTCTTCAACCGACCAGAATGACAATAGAGAGTGGTTGAGTGGTCTTTAATAATTACTCTATATAATATATATAATAAAATATTACAAACTGGCATTTACTTTAAAATAGGCATAAAATAGATGGCCAAATAAAAAAAAAAACAATACGGTACTCAAAAGAGAGAAAATATAACAACAAAACTGCGAATGTTGCAATGATAAGATAACAACAATAAAGTTGCATTTTAAAATCAAAATAACATTAAGCTAAAAGGGAATAGAAAAAAGGTGCTAGGAAAATCAGAAATATTGTGAAACAGAATTTTAAGGAAACAAGAAGAAAACAGCATGCATTGGCTCAAAGAAAATACAATGGAATAGAAATCGCACAGTAACGTTCTGAAAAAGCAAGCAAATCATTCTTTCTTCATATAGAAAAAATCGTAGTGCCACCCAACCCCACCCTCACCCCCATGATTTAATTTACCTCGCGTTTATATTGATACATAGGGCCTAATAATATATATTGTGTTAAAAGTTTGCCTTTGTCACGACCATCACACGTGACGTGTGTAGGTGGTCTACGTGTTTTCTTTTAATACGCGTGGCTTTAGAACCAACGATTTATTACCTATTTATTTCTGAGAAATCTTGAGCAATGAATAAATACTTGTGTAATAAAATAAGAACATGATTGATATTTTTAGTTATACGTAAGCTCTACCCATAATGCTGTCTTAAATTAACATTTTTACAACTGTAATGTTAAACCATGGTCTCAAGATATTACTCTGTAATGTTAAACCATGGTCAAGATTATATATTTGCCGCCCTCTGTAATTCTTAAATTTTGTTGTCATTCGTCAGCGTCGCGCTCGAGTGCTCATGCATTTCTCTGTGTTGACAACTCCTGAGATATTTTTTAAAGTATGTGCAGTAGTGCAGTCAGCTGAAAGAAGGGAAGTTGGTTGGAACTTTTGACTTTTAATTCGGATACATTAATTTTCTTTTTCTATTTGAATGTCTTGCTAGTTCGGTGATAGTTAATGTTATGAATTTATGTTAGTGGAATCAGTACCAGGACGAACGTAAGTCGGTAATTTAACGTGAAATATGTGGTGTTTTGTAAGTGAATCCCCAGCCGTGATTCGAGAGTACCGTGTACCGAAGAACGCACCAGGACAATACCTGTTTGACAAGGTAAGTTAACACACTCAGATGAAGTACCTACTAGCCTAACCACGAACTTTATAAACAAACAGTGTAAACAGTCATTGACATGCCGCCCATACAACTAAGCATATGAAGATGCTAAGCCCCAGGATCTCCTACTAGAGGCCTAGGCTAGAGTCTAGAATAGTGGCCAGCGTAGCTTAGGCCTAGGCCTATTCACACGTCAGGGCATAGCTAGGCTATGCCTGGCCCTAGGCGTATCTCTAGCTAACCTAGAGAGGGGCCAGGCCTAGACTAGTACTAATTTTATTACACTGGTAATGGTAGTACTAAAGGTAGCAGTAGCGGTAAATATGGTCAGTGTCATTGATCATGCATTTTTATAGCGCTTTGCACAATAAAACCCATCTCAAGGCAGTTTTTTTAAGCCACTACTGTATAAATAATCGTGTACTAAGGCTAGGCCCTAGGCCTAGAGAGGCTTACCTACTACTACCAGACCTAAATTTTGTTTGTGTTTGTATGGCATACACTGCACAGAACCTCACATCTGATTCTAAATATATTAGTGCAGGCGCAGGATTCTTTGTGGACCATCCATATATTTCTCCAAGTTCGATTTAAATTTATATTTATTTTTCAATTTATTATTTTTTTCTTATACCTATTTTTTTGTCAGATGACATAAAATAGGTGCGTACAATTTATACTAAAGAGTTTCTAGTAGCATAAAATGTTTTATACGCAGAAATCAAACGGTCTAATGATCAGATTTAACTTCATTTAAAATGATCTACGAAAAGTTTTCAGTTGGGTCAAAAAATGGCAATGTGCTTCTGTACCTCCTCTAAGTGTGAGTTTCTTTGAATTACATTCAAAACAAAACCCGTAAAAGCATACTGTACCTATAACATGGGCAAAACATTACCGAATCAGGCCTCCAAAACACAAACACCATCAACAGACACCTAGACAGGAAAGACCATCTGGATTTATTATATAGGCCTACTGCGGAAAAAAAAACTGAAAACCTGCATCACATCAGAATTCATGTGCAGGCAGGAGTTTAAACAGAAAAACGAAATAGGCCGTCCAAAATGGAAGCCAGTGGGCGTGGCAATGAGCCAATGGGCGGGCCACACCCCCTCCCAAACATAAGGAAAAAATAGAAAATTATGATCTTCAGAGGGCATTTAAAGATGTTTAAATTTTGGAATTTTGTCTTCAAAGGAATAGTTTTGAATTAGCTATCATAAAGGTATTTCAGTTATAGACTTAGATTGCACACGGCTACAGTATGGTTACTCAGCACATAATTTTTCTAGACTATGCAGATGCATCTTCATCTCTTGCTTTAGTCTAGTGTAAATTCTACTCTAGGTCCTTTGAATCAAGAAAAAGGCCTAAACCTACTGTATTTTGTTGACTAATAAAATTTATCTTGTGACGTTAACAACAAATCTTCTTTACAGTATTTCATGAATTAATTATAACCAGAGAGTTACATACGCAACAATATTATGTTCGGGAACCGAATCTCAAGTACTGTATTGTATTTGCAGAGCCACATGCAGGCGTTGTGGGCGACTCAGAACCGTCCATTTTCCAGCGGGATATAAATGTTTTTAACACAACGCGTGTTTGTACAGTAAGTGAACTTTTCACTGGTAGGCAATGGTTAAGCCTTACTTTTTTGGGAATCCCCACCGAATATTGTATGAAAACAACGTACATTCAATCAATAAAGGTAATTTTTATCAAACGTAATTATAATTTAGATTTAGTTTAATGTAACAGTCGATAGATTTGAAGAATATAAAGAATTTGCTAAAGGTAGACCAGGCCCAATTAGGCTAGGCCGAGGTGATTAGGCCAAGCCGTCCAAATCATCACAGTGAAAGTGACCATCCTAAATAATTGTTGGCTGGACGGGTTGCTGGCTAAGTCTATGTGTGCAGGATATAACAATCGGTGCTCGTACTGCTGTAGGCGTTTTGAGGAGAAACCTTTCATCCTGTCCTAGGAGTGTTAAGGAGCGTGCATACCAAGTCCTTTTTCGCCAGTGACGTCATGGTAAAATCGTATATAATCGCCTATAACTTCATAAAAAAAAAGCCAAAAAACGATTTTAAGGTTGATTCTATTATTAATGGCATATAAAAAATCCTCTTTAACACAAAAAATCATTTTGCTAGTTCTCTTTTAAACACGTTCAACTTTTTTTGATACAATTTGATAGTATGTGATATGATGTTATCGTACACATATATGGGCACATCACATTTTTTTGTCACATAAAATTTGATAGTGTAGACAAAACTTTACAAGATAAATTTTGTGCTGGTTAACATCTTTTCCAAGTCTATGTAGAACCATCAAGCCGACCAGGAAGAAGCACCAGCATCCTCAGCTACCAAAATATTCAAAATTGCCAGCCAACTAAACCTGATTTCCAAATATGACTATGCTTGGGCACATCAACTTTTTTTTGGTAAATTATAAATGTATGTTAGTTTTTACATTAAGAAGAAGTAAATTTATTAAAATTATGGTAAGCTTTATTTGATGAATTATGACATTATATAAAATCGAAATAAAAAATAGAATGGAATCGATGGAATTGCTAGGCTCAAGATTTTTAGGAATCTTAAAGGACATTTGAACTATTACGTGCTATGCCTACAGTGCAGTAGTCCTGCATTTTTTGATGGATGAGTGAGAAAGTTAAATTTATATAGGAAAGATTCAATTTATATGCACAAGCATTTCAGTATAATGAAGTATTAGGACACATATTAAGAGGCGTACTGTAGGTTGTAATTACCCACCATGGTGCTTTTTATCAACTTTACTAGAGCTCAAAATGATATAATACTATATTTACCCCCTTGATATACAGTAAATGCCTCTCTAGAGCCTTATTTGGAATAAACTCCTGCCTCGAATGAACGGTCTAAAGCGCTTATTTTTTCCTCGAATAAACAAACGCCCCCTTAAATGACTGTAAACAAATCTTATGGAAGCAACATCATTCTTAAGACAGTAGAATTACATTTTTCATTAAAGGAAAATACAATATTAAGTTCATATATTATTTTATAATTGTTTTTTTGACTTTGCTATTAGTACATACAGTAGTCCATCAGGGTGATTGTAAGTATCTGCAAATTCTGTACTGTGACACAGTATAGTATCGTGCCATGCTGCAGTTGATAACAGACAAATTCCACTTAAAAATTTAAATAAATACATGATAATAAATTTATGCACATAGCAATTTGGAAGGTAATGCAAATATCAATTTTCTGTTTCATAATCATGATGACAGTTGATGATGCCATTCTAAAAACATTTTTTCTTTCTTGCCAGAAAATAACGTAATTCTCTCATGTGATTATACAAACATTTTTTAAAATTTAACAAGAAATGCACTGATTTGTATACTTTGAAGAATGATGACTAACGGCAAGTCACAGTGTTATATTTGTATGACTTTACTGGACAGACTGACTCCCGATTAACTAATTACATTTGAAAAAACAAATGTCATCTGCCCACTGGCATGCGTTCTGTAAATTGTCTACGATTCTCATACTGCATTTCAGGCATTTAAACCTGTTTGTAAATTCTCATCAATGCTACAGAATCAATAGGCATTTTGAAGCATAGCGGTAATCAATGGATTTCATTTAAAGTTAAACACTGTAGGTTGAATGTTATTGATGACTGATGTGATATTGGATTTTCATCAGAGCATGTTGCTACTTATTCATATACCTATATTTAAACCAGTTACTATGTCTCCATATAAACCGGTTAACTGTGCTAGTTAAACCTATTAAAAAGCTGGTAAACTAGTCAAAGTTGCAGTCACACATCAAAGATTGGCATAGTGCAGATTACTGTATGCTTTTTGGCAGTTAAAGTTGTTTAGGCTTTGAAGTGACTATCAAAAAAAGGTAAAAACTATGAAATAGATACTGTAAATATTAGGAATCGTAGGCTACCGTACACAAATCTCGATTGAGTGCAAAATAGTAGGGGGGGGGGGCCACAATTATTTTGGGGGGCATGTGCATCCCCAACAGTACATCCACCACTGCTGAAGATTACTTGTTTTTATTGTTAATCCTAACCAACTTAGTTTAAATTTTATCTCAATTTGTTAATTTTCTTCAGTTGTCTTTATATTTAAAGGGTATATTTTTTTTTACCAAAACCCCATTGAATTATCCTATTGTAATGGCAAACAGGTAAAAATCCTCAATGGTCTAAATGATGGTACTATGTCCTTTTGATTCTATGTAGCAAGAGCAGTTTTCTTATCCGAGAACGTAAAGTGGGACGTTGCATGATGCACTGACCTGCTTCCATGAAAAGGTCATTAGACAAGATTGATTCACTCTATTATCTAGTAGAACAATGTTCATTACACCTTATGAAGTAATTAAATATGGATGACAATAAATGCTGACCTGATGGAATAAGGATGTAGTGTACAGTAACTGTCGAGTCAATAAAGTCATTTTTTAAGTGCATTATTTTTTTTTGGTCAAACCGAATTGCGCATGTGTACAGTACATTCTCATTCATTCTGTTGTCGTGTGTACACGTGTTTAAACATGTGATAAATATTTGAAAATCAAGAACCACCACTAGCCTATGCCTATATCTGAGCCATGACCATTAAAAAGTCATTTCAACAACATCTAAAAGTGACCAATGACAGTGTACTATTGTTCTAAATCAAAATATAAGAAATTGTTTCTTGTCTGCCCTGGTAATGTACCCTAATTGACCTCCATGAATGGAACAAGAAAATAAATCCATAGGATTTGTGAAAGTGTTTTTGTGAAAAGGCAATCTGTTCTACAGTAAGCATTAGGTTTTTAGTTCCACACCATGTAATACTCAATCCACTGTGATCGCTGCTTACTGACGGACGTCGCTTTTTGACTTGAAAACAGAACACTGACAGAAACCTTGAGAGGCCTAGCAGCTTACAGACCATATAATGAGTTCCATAACCACTTTAATCCCAGCAACTTGAAAATTCTCCCTGTTGCGCAGTTATAATATCATATGACGTATCAGTTAAGACCCATTGAGAAGTCAGTATTGTGTGACTGTTTATCAGGTGGCAAATTCTCATTTCCATAACTAGTGATGTACTATATGATAAATTTTGTAGTTCATCAACCTGTATATAATTACTGTAACTTACAAAGTTAAGCTGGAAATTACAGATGAACTCTAAAATATAAACAAGGCATGTTCTAGAGAAAATAAAACTTTCGAATTAAATGAAAATTTAATTAATATTTGTAGCTAGTATTTGATAAAATGGGCCAGTGACAATGATAATGACAATAATTAATGATATGATGATCATAATAAATATTAATATTAATGATATGATGATGATGATAATAAAAATAATAATTTATTTAAACATACACTTTTATAACGGTGGCACACGCCAAATGACGATGCGTTCAAAAGAAACAAGAAATTCTGTTTAACTAGACAATTCAATTAAGTAATTGACCAAAAATGAATGGCATAATGCAAAATTTCAAGTAAAGCAATGAGTTTGTATAAATGAAATTGCTACGGAAAAAAACAACCCCAAATTAACTTAGCAATCCAAAATAAACAACAAAAAGGGAAGTTGCAGACAACTAATAATTTATAGTATCAAATGTCTATAATTGTATGTCTATTTTGGACTACATTAATTAAATTTTTTGTCAAGTTGTGAAAAAAAAGAAGTTAAAAACAAAAACAATTCTCGCTCATTGTGAATTGAACTGTTTGGAGAAAACGTCTTCCAAGTAAAATTGTGCAACTCAGTAAAGTCAAGTTATTTAAATCTTGAAACACCATGAGTCGCTATTGAATAACAACACGTTCTCTGTCAGGTGTATGACCCCTAGTAAAGTAGCATGTCGCTAAAGCGATGACCCAGCACAGTTGCCATTCACAAGTAAACAATGCCATTTTCAGGTTCACAGTCACACCAACAATGTTCATATTGATCTTTCTTTATAATTGGTTGGAGAACTTCTTGCCATAGACAAGAACTCTTGACACGATTTGTTGCAAACAAAAGGTGGGAGGGTGGTAACTTCTGGTCCAAACAATATTATTGGATATGTTTCAACAGCCCTGTAGTCATGATGGACAGGTTGATTGTTTATTGTCTGCAGTTAGGTGACTGAATTTTGACATTCGCTCTGCCTGAAATTCCAAGTAATAAAATAAAACTTGGCCTGTATTTTCTAATTTCTTACCAAACTGTAGGGATGAGCAGTGGTTCATTCAACTGAAGAAATACACATGGGACCTCAAATTCATTTTGCTGTAGGCCCACACCAAATGTACTACCAACAATGTTCATATTGATCTTTCTTTATAATTGGTTGGAGAACTTCTTGCCATAGACAAGAACTCTTGACACGATTTGTTGCAAACAAAAGGTGGGAGGGGGGTAACTTCTGGTCCAAGCAATATTATTGGATATGTTTCAACAGCCCTGTAGTCATGATGGACAGGTTGATTGTTTATTGTCTGCAGTTAGGTGACTGAATTTTGACATTCGCTCTGCCTGAAATTCCAAGTAATAAAATAAAACTTGGCCTGTATTTTCTAATTTCTTACCTAACTGTAGGGATGAGCAGTGGTTCATTCAACTGAAGAAATACACATGGGACCTCAAATTCATTTTGCTGTAGGCCCACACCAAATGTACTCTAATAAACAATGGAGTCTGTGACTAAGTGCTTAACAGCAAACTTTGATTTTTAATGCAGTATCTTCACAAAGAATGGGACTTTTTTAGCCAAAAACAAGATCTTGATTTTGAGTGTAGATTGGACTCTAGAGAATGTATGGTTTCAAAGTTTGTTTTTAATGAACTTTTATTAGCAATTTATTAATTGTGTTAGTTGATGGACCTCGTGTCTACAGTATGCTCCCATCTGTCTGTATAATTTTTACAGTATTTTTAGTGAATGTGAATTTTATTGTAAGGAATTTATTGAAACTTAATGAAATTAGTAAAGCAGAATAATTACAGAATCTACCTCTCATGGACCCCCCCCCCACATACACACACACACGCACACACACACATTACACTTTCCAGTTGCTTAATCCATAGTGCTTGCAATTTAAGTAATGTACAGGTAAGGTACAGAATGCACTATAGCTTGGTTCACGTCGAACTTTTATCTAGATATACATCCAGTTAACTAGTTAAAAGTTCGACGTGAACCACTCAATTATAGCTAGATAAAAGGCTTAAGTGACTTAAGTTAAGTGACTTAACTTTACTAGAATAACGGTAAATTAACTTGCTTAACGGTAAAGTCGGCTCGGATTACAAGGACATGATTACGTAACGTAGGCATCTAAGCCCGCGTTGTTGTATTGTACCACCATATCATCTTCTGGCTGGCAACAACGTACTCCAACAATGCTAGCAACAGCATCGAAGTAGTCTCATTAGTCTGGTTTTCAGAAATTACTTGTAATATTATGGGTAAAAACCAAGCAAACGTCCGTTTTACGAATAGTCGATATTACCAGTGACCTTTGCATCATCGACCAAGTAATAACGTTAAAAGTCCAATTGCGTACATTTTTCAAAGTGATAATGTATATTTTTCTTAATAATAAAATCAGATTTGTTGTATTTATTTATTGACAATTCAATCTTTTCCATTTCTGCTATAATAGTCGCTATTAATTCAGTTTCAACGAACTACCACCAACGCCAGTCGTTAAAATGAGCACACATGGTTACGATGACAAAATAAAGCCGACCAGCTGCACTGGTCGGCTAGGTTAGGTAGTGGAAACTCACACTTTCTCTACAGTAGTTTACAATTTTTTTTTAACGAATACCACTTGGTACTAGAGGTTCGTAAAATACAGTAGATGTTTTATTAAATAAGCCTTTCCACCGTGTGACATCAATGGCCTGAAACTGGCTGGCTGTTTATCTGGCTCTAACTTGGCATCGAACGCAATTAGGGGATTATCGTATCATGTTTCAAGACGGGTATATCTAGATAAAGTTCGACGTGAACCAGGCTTATGTAGGCCTACACTTAAACTCACCTATTTTATCATCAAAGTTCATTAAGATCTAGAGCTTTTGTTTAAGGATTAATTAACTGTGAATTGGTATTAATACAAATAGAGTACTTCACCAGTGTCTTATGGGTACATTGATCCTGATGAATGGTTTAGATCATCACCTCCCTGATTTGTCTAACACCTTCAGTTTTGACAATGGAATGCGCTTCATGGAAATTAAAGACATTTACTGTAATCTCCACAGGGGAGAAGTGGGCTTAATATCAGTTGGATTTATTGGCCAGTACTTTCATATCAGCTGCACTCATCACTTTGATTATGTGCATTCAAAACAGTTTTAATGAGACTAAACAAAAAGGTTCTTCCTTTCGCATGCAGTAGGAAAAGGCATGCAAAACCAAATACCACCAGTATCATCTTGAATAAATTGATGCAATACAGTATGTATAATATACAGGTAATTTGAGGGTTTTTTCTTTATTTTTCCTCGCTTTTTTTTTGCATTTTTGCCACTCTAGAATTTACCTAAAGGGGCTGGCAAGCAATAAATTAAACAAATCATTGTGAATGCTACTAGTACTTAAGTAATAATATCAGAAGTACAGTTGTAAGATAATTTGAAAGAATTATTGAATGTTTTTTAATTCCCTGTTAGTATAATTTTTTCTTACCATAATTCTACTGTATTTATAATAATAATAATGAATCATGATAGTGTTTGTTTTAGATTCAAATTTGAAAATCCATAACAGCTGACCATTACTGATTGAAATAACAAGTAGAAGGACATAGAACAATGATAGAATATTGACTGCTTTTGTAACATTCGATTATAAAAACAATCATCAAATTTATATTGATATCAATAGGCCTTCTGTCCACAAAATGCTACTTACTTATTAGTATCAAAGCTATTTTTAAAGTGAAGCTATCTGTAATTAGTTGATTATTCATTATTTGGAGTATATTACATTGTTTATTTTTGTTTAATTTCCTTTAAATGAGTCATTATTTTACATATTTTACTACAGTATCACAATACTTTTTACAATAAGATACTGTTATTTTAAATATATAGGATTGTTTAACCTTACTTATATATTGGTATGTGTGATGTAATGCTTTCAAAGGTTAGGCTACTGTATATTGGTAGAAAATTAAATAAGTCATTGTTGTTGTTGTCACCGCCGCTGTGTCTTCATGTCCTTCATTATTACCATCATTCTGATATCCATATTTCATTGTCCCCATCTTCACAGTCATTGTTGATTTTTTAAATATTTGATTCCAAGTTGGTTTTTTTTATTTTTTTATTTTTTTTTAGTGTCGTCTGTTTTGTGTATATTGGGACCCTTCTGGAAATAAATCCTGTGTTGGGATTTAGAGTGTTGTCCCAGATATCGGCATTGATGACGTGCTTGTTTTCTCATTTGTGTTTCTCTGTATTCTGTTTTTCCAGTTTTGTGATGTTGTTCTGCTTATATCTAATAAATCAAAATTCCAGTGCTGTCGTCATCACCATCACCACCATGATTTTTGTTTTGGTCATCAGCATCATCGTCATTGTCATTGTCATCATCATAATCATCATCCTCATCATTACCATAAATATATTCATATTCATCCTTTCCACCAACACGAACATCATCATCATCATCATCCATAATAAAGATACGATTCTCCAGACAACAACCAGGTTTCATAGTGTGAATCAACAGTAACTGCACTAGAATGCTTTCAGTAATGTTTACATTGTAATAATAGATGTATGTGAAGTACTTTACTATATGAAGTGAAGGAAATAGGCCTACAGTATTACTCAGTATGTTTTACTACTGTGTAGTACTAGAATACTGTAGGTTATAATAGAATAAAATAATAATAATTTATTCGGAAACTACACTTTTGAAACTTTTTACATGATAAAGGTGCATCCAAAAATTAAAGTAAACATGAGATAAATGGCAAAAAAACAAAGTCTTAAAAACAATTTTGAGTAAACATCACTCAAGCAATTGACAAGGCCACCCCCATCCAACACCCACCCTTATCAAAGTATGATATTAAATGATGCCTCAATAAAAGCGAAATGACGGACAAAATGAACATGTCAATCCCCTTAGTGACCCTTTTCCATTAAAAGTAAATATATATAATACGAAGTCAACAAAACTTAAGACTAAAAATTCTAAATGCAGTAAATGACAAAGGAAAATGAAGTAAAATGATTCCAGTTATTAAAATTAGCAATATTGTTATTATATCCAATAACAATTGATCAATTCAAAGTCCAACATTTTCATTTTTCTACTTGGAGACTCCACGTACTGTATTATAAATTATCCAATGTTTTTAAAAAATAAAAGATTGTCTTTGTTTAGCCTCAAAACGTAATGCATTGAAGCATGCAATTTATTATAACTATTCCTTTATCAGTATTATGCCTGTTAAAGGCATGAATTGCTGAACCTTTAGCCTGGGGGGTTCTCTCTACCTCTGCAAATTGCTGTCATCTCAGGCAAATGTTGTACTGTACAATAATTAGCTAATAGCTTTTTCCCCATTGCAATTACTATAGTAATTACATTGCACTACCTTGAATTCCTGTTTTAATATTCATGTTTTATTGAATTTAGCTTTCATATAATGCTCATACATTTAGAATTTAAAAGTATAAGCCCTATCCACATCATACAGTACATTTAGTATAAGGCCCAATAAAAAAAGTATTAGTTTATTACCCTTACATGCATGTCTTCTACAGTATGGAACTGGAAAAAATTTTTTTTTAAATTCTTCTTTATTACATAGTTAGTAGATATTGTTTGTATTATCTCAATCATGTTTTACTTTGAATATTAACGCACCAGCAAGTAACCCAGGGGTTATGTTTGGTGTTAGCAGAATAACAAATAAAAAAAAAGCCTCGTTCCCTCATCACTTTTTCAGCCTAGATACACTTTTTTTGTTTTTAATAAGAACCAGTAAAATTTTGCCCAGGCTCAGTGTTCTTATTTTTCGGCTGATTTCAGGCTCAAAATGTTATTTTGTTCTTATTTTTACACACTTTCCAAACATAGAAAATTATTAATATTCTACAGTCAGTATAATTATTACTTCAATGTATTATAGAAGGTATTACATTGTAACACTTACTGCAGAAAAGGTACAGATAGATTTGTTGGTTTACTATTTAAAAAGAAAAATAAAACAAGTGTAGGTTAATAAAATAATACCTTTTAGGGCCTAAAATTTTTGCAGTATTTTTACCTTAGAATTAGATTAGTTTTAAAACTTAGATAGATACACAACATGATTTAGTTTATTATTTAGCTAAAAATGTAACACTAGTGACAGGCTCAAACATTTTAATACTATACATGTATACTATAATAATATTGTTATTGAATTCTTATTGAAGTTTGCATACTTGAAGTCTATTTTTGTACCTCTATACTTGATGGTGTCTAACTGGGGTACATTGTACAGTTACCATAAATTTACTGTAGCATAAATTTAATCTTGCCATGTTTTATAGTAGGTTAGAAAATCAGTTGAAATTTAAGTGTTATGATATTACTTGGCAGTAGTATGATTGTTTAAGTTTTTACTTGTCAAGTACTGAAGTTCAACTTTTCTACTTCATTAATCCTAGAAATTTATATAACATTGAGATGAGTTAATGAATACCTGTTCATGTGATTTATCAAGCTAACATCTTTTGTTTGCAGGTTTGTGATGACCTTGGCATTATTGAGAAGGATTACTTCGGCCTCCGGTTCCGTGGCAAGAAGTCTGAACTCCTCTGGCTGAACCTAAGGAACCCGCTTCGCCTGCAACTGAGGGGGAAGTCGCCCCATCGATTTAGTCTCCAGGTTAAATTCTTTGTGTCCCCACAGGAGTTACAGCAGCCAATGACAAGGTAAAAAAATAATTTGAAGGATAATTAATTGCTGTTATGTTAATAATCTATCCTTGACTTAAAAAATTACTAATCATGTGTATACTCAATGTAACGGAGGCTACTTAACATTAGCAAGCAATATTCTGTCATTTTATAATGAGTGAACAATGTTCGTACTAAACAAGCTCACCAGATATTTCACAGTACGACTGAAGAAACTACAACTCTAGGGTTGACTGGGGTTCAACAGCTTAATGCATAAGAAATTTCTAATCGAGCGGATTATTTATAAAGAATAAATATTATTTATTATTTTTTGTATTGTTTATAAACAATCTTATAATTTGTGTATTATTTTGTTCTTGTATGTGTTTTATCTTATTTGTAACTGAGGGGCATCTGACTCCTCGGAGTTATAGTAAATTTTTGCTTAAGCTGCCCTTGACTATAGACTACCCTTGACTATTGTTGTTTGATTATGTATTCTGTTTTTGGTCAAATAAATAAATAATAGTGTCGATTTGTATAGTGTGGTATCCATCAAACAAGATGATCATAGCGCCTAATGTGTGGACTAGTAGCTCATTCAGTGAATTTCATCGCCCCTTAGGGTGCCTTCGTGTCTATACCACCTGGTATACGGGTCCCAGCAACTCTCGTCATCCACCACAGGGGTAGTCTATAGCAGCATACCGGGGTATCGAGTTAAGAAGTTAACATTACCAACTCAGCATCAGGTTTATAGTATAAATCAACATATGATATGATGGTGATTTAAAGTTTGAACGAAAGTTAAATTTTATAAAATAGAATCCACTAAGAAATATTTCAAAAACTGATATTTGTGGTTCAGATTCTAGGCCTATATAACTCTTCAAAGACATGACGGATGTCTAACCCCTCTGATTTTTTCAATCAGTGAGGTGATCGACCCATAAATGAGATTTCCATGTGACAGGAAATTCAGTAGAACTGGGATCATAGAGCTTGGTATGAGATTATTCTGTCGCCATGGTACTGATACTGCATTACAGTTTTGGTGGCCTTGATATACAGTATCCAACAGAGTTGAGGCTTATTACTCATACAATTTTTTTGGTATATTTTTTCAATAAATTTTTTTGTAAGAACTTACGGTAGTTAGCAATCAAAGAAAACAGCCAAAAAGATATTTTAAGGCTCAAATTAAAAAATGTAAATTTTAGATGACTTAACGTATAGCAGATTTAATAGGCATCTACCACAACCTAAAAAAAAACAAATTTGCATTCTGGGCTGTGCTCATTATCCACCCTATCTCTCTCTCCTTTCTCTTTCCCCCCCTCCCCCATAAAGTTTTCAAAAGCTTTAGAAAGGCCATCCTCTTTTCTTCGTAAGGTTTCTTTGTATTTTGATTCGCTGTAATGTTTGATGTTTTAATGTGTTGCTGAATTTGGGGTTGGGTAAACCGGCTTTGCTACAGTGATTTGATTCACTCTGGTTGTCCCTGGTCTCCCCAAATTTCAGCTTTTTTTGTTGTTGTTGTAAATGACCAAATAAATAATGAAATGAAATGAAAAGTATTTAAAAATGGAGAAAGTTTGAGAGTGCCATTTCCAGCCATCTAGAGGTGCCATACAGTAGTTACCATGGTGGGGCTGAGGTAGTCTACTGTATACCCTCCATCTTTGAAAGTCCCTACCTGGGCCCTATCCGTTTTAAATTCCTGTATCTGCCATTGACTTTTTGGTGCCATCAACTCAACTGGTGTCTACAGTAGTAGTGGCCCCAAACC